>NW_028222144.1:0-17500 GCF_056783735.1 Eptatretus burgeri
TTTTCAGAGCAGTTGGGGTGCTATTTCCACGCGAATGATGTAGACGACGAGAGCAAGCGCAAATCGATCTTGCTCGCTTCGCTATCAACGGAACATTATCGGCTACTAAGTGATTTGGTAGCGCCGGATAAGCCCATTGACGACGGGCTGTCATTTCAGGACGTGGTAGAGAAGATGAAAGCCCACATGGCGCCGGAGAAGTCATTGCAGCTGTCTCGATACCAGTTCGATCACCTAGCGAAGGGTGCGGAGGAGCGCGTCGCAGATTTCGTGGCGATGGTGAAGCATTCGGCCGTGGCTTGCGAGTTCACAGAAGAGGAGCGTCCAGCTCGACTCAGAGATCGCTTTATTCCTGGGCTGCAAGATGCGAAGATGGTGTCGGCGATTTTGCGAATGCGAGGGGTCGACGTTACATTTGACTTGGCGGTCGAGACTGCTTCAGCTGTCGAGCAGACACTCACAGATGTCCGCGCCATCGCCGGCCAGGGCGAGACGGGTGATTCCAGCTGGGGCATGTCGGGTGAACCCGGGGTCCACGTGATGACCCAGGGGCCCCAGGCCACGTGCACGCCTTTCGGTGCGGGGCGTAGCCGCATGCCGCAGCGCGGCTATGCGGGCAGCGAGATGAACACACAGGGGTGCTGGGGGTGTGGAGGACAGCATCTGCGGCAGGTGTGCCCATATAAGAACACCGTGTGTTTGCATTGTCACAAGGTGGGACATCTGAAGCGTGTGTGTCGAATGGCGGGGACCACCGTTAAGGTCTTGGATGGCGAGGTGCGGGACGACCCCAGCGACCTGGAGAGCGGCCTGCAGCCGGGGCATAGCGATTCCGGCGGCCCGGAGCAGGAAATGCAACCGATGCTGAGCTTGTTTTCAATTGGTCCGGAGGTGACAAGACCAATGACAGTGTAACCCGACATGCCCCCACAACGCTCCCCGCATTGTGCCTTGCCCACGTATGCCAATACACCACAGGGGTGGGTGTTTCCCCCTCACCAACCCCCTTAGGCTATGACTGCCGTGGCCCAATAGGGAACTGATACTGTGCTCGTGTTAGACCCATGTACAGAAGGTTAAATTCATTTAAAAAGAACCCGGGCAACGCTGGGTGCATTCACCTCGTACAGTGTGTATATATATATATATATATATATATATATATATATATATATATATATATATATATATATATATATATATATATATATATATATATATATATATATATATATATATATATATATATATATATATATATATATATATATATATGTATATATATATATGTATATATATATATATATATATATGTATATATATATATGTATATATATATATATATATATATATGTATATATATATATATATATGTATATATATATATATATATATATATATATATATATATATATATGTGTATATATATATATATATGTATATATATATATATATGTATATATATATATATATGTATATATATATATATATATATGTATATATATATATATATATATATATATATATATATATATATATATATATATATATATATATGTATATATATATATATATATATATATATATATATATATATATATATATATATATATATATATATATATATATATATATATATATATATATATATGTATATATATATATATATGTATATATATGTATATATATATATATATATGTATATATATATATATATATGTATGTATATATATATATATATATGTATGTATATATATATATATGTATGAGTAGGGTAAGAATACTGATTCTGGCTCACTTTGCCCCATGTAAATGAATGGGGGATTTTCAGCGATTTATATTTTTTTTCCCTAAAAATAAATCCCTTTTTTATCCCAAGGTATATTTATTTGTCTCCCCTTTTAACCTGGAGGTTGAACCTCATTGAATTGAACACCTGGGGGTTGAACAGCTCACTCATTGAACCTATAAAGATTTGTTCATTCTCAAATTCCTTCAATAGTTTAATTTTCTTTGCACAATAATCCCCATCTAAAATATTGACAAACAAAACATTTGAATCTTTATATTTTTTAAGATACCCCATTTGTGCCATTACGAAATGATAAACTTCTCTTAATGCTCTCATCTGACCACCTCCTGAGCCACAGGTTATTTTTTGTTAAGCCCCGCCCACTTTTCTTTAAGCCCCGCCCACTTTTGCTAAGCCCCGCCCACTTTTGCTAAGCTCCGCCCACTTTTCATAAGGTATTTTTTCTAAGCCACGCCCACTTTTCCTAAGCTCCGCCCACTTTTGCTAAGCTCCGCCCACTTTTCATAAGGTTTTTTTTAAGCCACGCCCACTTTTCCTAAGCCCCGCCCACTTTTGCTAAGCTCCGCCCACTTTTCATAAGGTAATTTTTCTAAGCCACGCCCACTTTTCCTAAGCTCCGCCTACTTTTGCTAAGCCCCGCCCACTCTTACATCATTTCCAGTTCATCTCTGACTCACAAAGAAATCACTAGAAAATTACAGGATGTTATGGTTTTGAAAAATTTCCCAATGAAGGCTTGCCTAGGCTTGCCCAGGGAATTTCCAAAGGAAACCACACCCACCAGTCTTTCTCTATAAAAGCTTCAAACCCAGGCTCCATTTTAAACATTTGTTCTTGCTGGCAATGGTGTTCTGTGTGCTTGTCTCAAACTCTCTGTCTTCTATGGAACTAAACCTTCAAGTTGATGAACTGGATTCAAACCTCTTATCTATTGAGGTAAGATTTTTTATTTTCCTATTTTCAAACTTTGATTGAAGCATACTCATTTAATAATTAAATAACTTAATTAATACATTATTATTTTCTCTCACAGGAAATTGTATCTGAAAATACTGCTTTTGTTACAACTTGGGGGGAAATTGTTGGCTTGGTTGAAGACCTTGAGTGGGATGACTTTGGTGTTCCTTGGAACTCTCTGTCTTCTATGGAACTAAACCTTCAAGTTGATGAACTGGATTCAAACCTCTTATCTATTGAGGTAAGATTTTTTATTTTCCTATTTTCAAACTTTGATTGAAGCATACTCATTTAATAATTAAATAACTTAATTAATACATTATTATTTTCTCTCACAGGAAATTGTGTATGAAATACGAAATGAAAATACTGCTTTTGCTACAACTTGGGGCGAAATTGTTGGCTTGGTTGAAGACCTTATGAGCGACCAAGACCCACAGAACGACTTCGTCCTTGTTGACCCAACCAAAGAGTTATACCTTGGAGACCAGCAAAATCCTGAAAAAGAGTTTTACAGCAATAGTACTCATTGTGAGTTATCAAGACAATACCCACTGAACAAGTTATACCTTGATGAGCCAGAATACAAGTTTTACCTTGGAGACTCACAAATTTTGAAAAAATCAGTAAATGAGTTCTGCCTTGATGGTTTAAATAACTACCTTGGAGACTCAGGAAAAGGGTTCTGCCAAGATGGTTCTAAATATGGGGCCTACCTTGGAGACTCACAAATTTTGAAAAAATCAGTAAATGAGTTATCCTTAAGAGACTTTGTAAGTTGGTTTTACTTTGAATACTTGAAATGTGGGTTCTGGATTGATAACTCACAATGTGATACATATCTTGGAAACTCAACGGGAATGTGGTTATACCTTGAAGACTTGGAAATTTGGGTTTATGTTGGACACTTGAAACTTTTTTGGGGGCTTTTATTTATTTATTTATTTATTTATTATTATTATTATTTTATTTATTTATATTTTGGAGACTTTTGGAGTTGCTATCACTCTTTGGGATCTAAACCTATCGATGTAGTTCTTTGTCGGATGGTGCTTGATGGGAGCAAGATCAAGAAAGTTCTGGGAAGAAAGTGCAGGCTTACTCCCCCTTTCTACGTCATCAAACCTGAAAGCCTTAAAAGACAGAATTGGAAGAAGAAAAAAAAAACGTAAAAATATATATATATAGGTGGAAATCTCATTTTGAAAAAGACATTGTGTTGGGCGAGGATTGAGTTAGGGTTGAGATTTTGAATGTGAGGGTTGGGGTTGAGATTTTGAATGTGAGGGTTGGGACACACACACACATACACATCAACAAACAAAAGTTAAACCTTGACTATTCAGTTGAGGATTCTGTGTTTGGGGTTCACAGATCTAAGAACGTCCCCCTTGACACACATTATATACTGTTATACACCTCGGACTTGGCCCTCGAGTGTCCACAACGGTGTATAGTAGGAGGGAGTGAAGCGCCAACCTATTGCTCCCATTGCACACACACACACAAACAAAAGTTAAGCCTTGACTATTCAGTTGAGGATTCTGTGTTTGGGGGTTCACAGATCTAAGAACGTCCCCCTTGACACACATTATATACTGTTATACACCTCGGACTTGGCCCTCGAGTGTCCACAAAGGTGTATTATCTGCTTAGTTTTGTCTTTTGTAATTCCTGTGAATAAAATGAACCTAAAATCTCTTCCCCTTCCAAATCATATATTTTATAAGTCCAAGGAACTGTATCTATTACATCAACAATTTTAAAAAGTTCTTTCGTCCATCGTTCAGTAAAACCCTTTTCAAAATGAGATTTCCACCTATATATTCTTACGATATCACCAACTTTGAACTTAGGTTTTCTGACATTAATCTCTTTTTCATATTTTAATTTTGTAAATGTTTCTGATGGCTTCATATTCGTTGACGTGTGAATCGTGTCATTATACTTATCCACAATATCCTGAATAAAAGATGACCATTGTTGTGAACCGAGTTGTGTGAATTTTTTATATAGTCTCTCTTTTAAGGTACGATTAAAACGTTCAACAACAACTGCCTTCCCTTCATTAAAGGTACTGTATAATGTAATACTGTTATTTTTTAGAAAATTCATAAATGTCTTGTTATAAAACTCTCTACCCTCATCAGTCCACAATTTCTTAGGTTTTCTCTTACTTTTATTAAATATCTGTTGAAAAGCTAACATAAGAGTATTACCTGTTTTGTTTTTTAAAGGGACAACCCACGCATATCTACTCCTCAAATCAATAACGGTTAAAGCATACTTGTACCCCTTATCATTATTGAGTTCAATCAAATCAGCAGACCAGATATAATCAACTTCCTTGGAATAAACTTTCCTTCTCTGAAACTTTGTGAATATTGGTTTATGTAATTCATCAGCTAATTGCTCTTCAGTCTTAATGGCATCATTAGAGCCTATAAGTTTTTTGAATTTCCAAGTCCAAGTTTCAATTTAGCACTAATCATCTTCTTCACGATGAACCTATCAACTTTTTCTCTCAAGGTTGGATTTTGTATCAGAGACAAATTATATAACATTTCTCTATCGGCTTCATGCTTTTCTTCCAACGTTGTGGTATTCCCATAATCAATATCGTGTCTCATGCACACTTCATCAACTCTATTGATTGGTTTACTCCAGGATTTAGGATTGTTTGCCTCATCTAATCTTTTATCCAAGTTTGTGCCTGGACCACAGAAAGAATACCCTGGAAGATGTAATTCCCCTGGTATTCCAGTAGTTGTAAATTTACTTCCTGATAAAAACTTTTGTATATCGCCTCCGAGTTTGTGTTTGGAGATAAATTGATTTTTTTTTGAACCACACACCGAACATATACCTTTTTGTATAACCCTGTTATTTTTACTTTTAATATATGAAATATTTTTAGTATTAGTTTTCTTTTTACATTTGAGACAATAACTCATTTATTTATGAGAAAAATTTCTGCAGAGTGCAAAAACCTTTTTAGTTTCCAACATGCACATTTGAATCTTAATTTTTAAAACATAAAGAATCCTTAGAAATGCCTTCACTCTCTCCTCCATTTATTTAAGAAAAACTTGAATTAAAATGAATAGCTTGACGATGCTAATAGTTTTGTTGAAAGTATTGCAAATAGACTTGTTAATTCTTTGTATTCCTCCTTGGTGGGTTGAGTTATTTTCTGTAATACCTCTATTCTTTTTGAATCTCACTGGTTTCCATACTATAATATTTATTCATTCTCTCTCTTTCCTCCCTCTCTCTCTTCTCTTTTTCCTCCTTCTCTTTCTTCTCCCTCTCCTCCCTCTCTCTCTTCTCTCTTTCCTCCCTCTCTCTCTTCTCTTTTTCCTCCTTCTCTTTCTTCTCCCTCTCCTCCCTCTCTCTCTTCTCTCTTTCCTCCCTCTCTCTATTCTCTCTTTCCTCCTTCTCTCTCTTCTCCTTTTCCTCCTTCTCTCTCTTCTCTCTTTCCTCCCTCTCTCTATTCTCTCTTTCCTCCTTCTCTCTCTCCTCCTTCTCCTTTTCCTCCTCTTCCCTCTCTTCTTCAACTCCTTCCTCATCCCTTACTATACTTGAATCGTTTACACCCCATAGAATATTATACATATATTCATCAGGATTTCTTGTTATTCCTGTATCCAAAATAATTTTTTTTACAACAGGATACCAATAAAATTTCTTTTGAATTTCTAAAAGAGCCTTACCTTTTCTTAACCTTATAATTTTTTCATTATTTAACATTCTAATTAAATCTAAAGTTGTTGGTTTATCAACATCAGCATAATGCCAATCTTTTATTGAAAATACCTCATTCTTATGTTGTAGAACATATTTATTAAAATACCGAATACCCTTTTCTTGAAGGTATGCTTGGACACAGAAATGATAATTTTCTTGAAGCCTTCTTGCTGTCATTTATGTATTAGAAATATATGTTAGAATAATATTATGGCACGAAACACCTCCCCATCTTCCCATAGTTAAATCATTTTGTATTTCCTTACTTATTATATATAATCCTGTTTTTTCTGTTTTCATGAGATAAACAAGGGCAAAACCATTATTATATTTACCCTTATTAAATTCTTTTATTTGTTGTTTACTAATCGTGGCTCCACAAAACTCATTCTCGATACCAAGTGGATAATATTCTTCCTTACGAGACTGATTTAATTGTTCCAGGTCTTCGAGGTTAATTTTAAATGACCAATTATACCCTAAATCATTCATATCATACCCCCATTGTTCTATTCTCATACAAACGATACGCCCTTCTTTATAAAAATTTATTTTAATTCGAACTGTGAATTCTGTATGACCTGGAGATAATATCAACACTTCTGTATCTTTAGAATACACAGCCGTTTTATTTAAGTATATATATTGTGATAAATCGCTTAATCTCACCAAGTCATTCGCGTCAGTCGGGCTTGGATAATTTTTTAATTTATAAACATTTTTCATGTTAATATTTTTGTTTATATTATATTTATGTCGTTCAGCCTGTGCCTTTGTGTAATAATTTGATAAATCAATATCCAGTTCTTGAGATACACCAAAGATAGAACCATCTTTACCAACATAAGTCATTTATATTAGATTAAAAATAATATCATAAAATTTTTTATTTTTGTTGAGTTGAAATAACACATATAGACATAATTGACCACAACACTTGGAATTTAATTCTTGGACTTGAAATGTTTGATAAACACCATTCTGTAAGAATTTTATGACTTCAACAGGTGGTGGAAGACCAAAACTATCAAAATAATATTTGTCTTGACTATTAAAAATACAAACCCAATGAGAACCGTTCCCATCATTATCTTCTAAGTTCATAATAATATTCTTTGTATGTTTCGACACATTTGTTAATTCATCTCTCATACAAATAACCACATTATGAATTTTTAATTTCTTACAATATTTGGCAAGTTGTAAATTTGATGTTGTATTCTTTCCAAATTCTTTCAACCACTCATCAATGCTCATTTATTTATTAGAAAGATATAATCCATTACCTCTTTTCGTTAATTTTACACCTGCTTGTGCTATAGAAGAAAGCATATCTCCAACTAACAATCTCGCTTTATCAGGCAGACCTTCAAGTTTTTCAGCAAAATCTACAATTACACCACTTCCACTAATTTGTTTCTCCAACTCTTTGTTATGTCTTTCCAATTCTTTTTGAGCCTGGAGTTGAGCCTTCCTTTCGTTGGCAGTTTTGACCGCTGTTGAAATACCACCCGTCAATGCTCCAACCGCACTTAAACCAGCAAATAAAGGAATTAGAAATGGGAGAAATCCTCCACTCGTCTCTCTTATTGAATATTTTTTCAACATTGGTTTTGTCATTTTAATTTTAAGTGAGTCAGTGTCATTCAAGATTTTAACCTGTTCTCTTGTGAGCAAAACATCAATTCTTACTGCTCCTTTTCTCTGAATTGTATTAACGTTAATCGTACAAGGCTTTTGATTTTGAACACAAGATGATAGTTTATGAAGATTGATTTGATTAACATATACCCCAGTTGGTACTTTGCCACTCATTTATTTAACAAAAATTATGTGAGACTAATCATCACACCATTATCTGTATTAATCTGCAATTCTGTTTCTTCCAAAAGCAAACAATATGTATCAACTTCTTCACTCTCTCCTCTTTCAATGTATAGGGAAGTATCCACTCGATTAGACTTTATAGTTTCTTTTTGAGCGCTCAGGTCAAACGTATAGATTGTATACAAACTTTTAAATGCTGTCATATCCAAAATAGGTTCTTTATTTCCATTACTTTCACACACCTTTTGGTAAGACTTGTATGCTTCAGCAAAATCATTTTTTTCCCAATTAATTTCCAATCTATCTCGTGGATAAAATGTTCCATCTAGAGAAACGCGAAGTTGTTTCACCTTAGCATTATCACTCAATGCATTATTCTTATCAGTCGCAGTATCACCATCTGGCTTTTTAAAAATCATCCACAGATATCGTGGCTTTCCTTCCAGAACACCCAAATTCCACGTGTAAGTAGTTTGATTGAGTTTAACGTGTTGACATCTTCTTTTGAGGTATGATACACTGAGTGGTCTCTTTGAGTTAAGTCTTCGATTCAACATCTCTTCTGTTTTAAGATTAGGAGTATATTCACTGATATACCAACTCATCTCCTCAATTACAAATTTATTCTGATCACCAAAAGCATTACCAACACCAAAAAGCAATCTATTTTCATTATCATTCCTTTGTAGTTGAAATCTAATTTTAAGACCATACAGAACTTTATCATAATCACAAAATCCAAATATACCTTTAAGAGGAACTGCCACAGTAAAACTATTTTCTGCTTTTGTATCATCATTATACATTCCTTTCCTTTGAATATATCCAGGGTCTGTGTTTGTTCCCGTTGACATATCAGGAATAAAACCTTCGACAGACCCCTTTCCCATTCTATCACTGAATGTATAGAGTGTAAATTTCATCATTTCAGATACAGCAGAGACATAATCAACCGCTTCAACTTCTTGTGTTCCAATATACAATCGCACACTATCAAACATTTTCCAGAAGAAATCATTTACAAGTGTAGCGTTTGTGTTATTCCCAGCCTTAGTGAATTTAAATTTACACAACAAGAAACTTTCGGAGAGATTCAAATAGGTTTGTTGATTATTTATTTCAAAACTTTTTGTACCATTTGTATTCCAGTCTGTTCCAGTTATTGCATTTACCTTGAAGTAATCTTCTTTTTTAGTGGAGTTTGAGATAATAATAGTATCATCCAAATCATAGATACTATCAATTGCTTCCATACTTGTATTTATTTAGGAAAAAGATGTTAAAACTTTTGAAACCCTGATCCAAGTATTTGAATTATTTTCTGTCGTTCTTGGGGGACAACTGAGTTTTACCTTTCTTAATTTCTTTTATTGCTTGTAATTTATGAGATTCTTTCTGAGCATCTTTCATACTCTTTACAGCACCTGCTACATTTCCCACAGCAGAAGCAGTTGAACCAATTAGGTCTTTATGTTTAAGAATAGTTGAACCAATACCCATGAGAGTATCAATTATCCCATCTCCTCTAAATTGATGTCCAACACCCCTTTGTCTCTTAGGTTTATAGTATCCTCTACCAAGATACATACCTTCACCCTTGTAGTACTGGGAAAGGAACATCCCATCCCCTGTAATTATTTTATATTTTCCCAACTCGTGCTTCCTCACAATAACCATCGTATTTATTTATTGAAAAACTTCACGTAGGTGAATTCTGATGGATATAACTTCTCCATTAAAAGAGATCACACGATTATCTTGGTCGGTTATCCTAAAATTTACTCTGTGTATGGTTTTTCCTGACACAGGTAGATAAACCAATTTTTTAGGCTCCATATTGAATTTATAACCAATTGGGGTTGAGTATGCGCTGAATGAAAATATTGTATTTGTTTTTAATCCATCATTATAAGCACCATCAATCAAATCACAGTGAATTAACACCGAATTTATTCCTGAGGATATTTGAATGACATTATCACTGTAAAACGTCCCATTAGTTTCAATCTTTTTGAGGAGAAACCTAATAACTCTCTAAATGAATTATCAATTGTGAAATCAACCTTGTAGTTATTTTTAACTTTAATCGTTGATTTTGAAGTATGTTTTTGAATGTTTATAATAATATTTTTTGGTTCATCACCCTGTTCTTTCATAAGACGAGCAATTTCGGAAGATATTTGAGAAATCTCGTATCCTCCGGTGAGACTGTTATCGTTTTGTATCCACTTCCCGGATTATAACTAAACTTGTCATTTTTCTCGGTTATATTAAATAAGGTATTATAAGTCTCCATGGACAATAAAGATGCTTCATATTCTTTTGTTGTGTCAAGTTGTAGTGGGTATGGGAATGAAGATGTGTGGTCGCTTGTTGTGAAATTAAAACTCAGGATTGTGCTTCTCATCTTATTTAATATGAGATAAAATGTCTTTATATTGAGATTTATTAATTATTTTCATGTTCATCAACTGGTCTAAAATGGCTGATGCTTCATTAAAACAATTGTTATTTCCAGCCTTCTTACTGCCGAACAACAATAACAGTCTATTAACTAATTGCGATGGGTCATTTGGAAGAAAACTAATACCTGAACCAAGGATACTTAAAGCCTGAATAATGTGTTTCTCCTTCTCATTCTTCCTACTTTTACCAGAAAGAATAACCTTATAATTTAGAGTGTTCAGCAAATCAATATATACTCTATCATCATTATTTTCCATATCCAATGGTTTATCAATATACTTTGATTCATCCCTCACAGTTGAACCTTGTCTTCCATCTTTTGTGAGAAGAAACATTAATCTCGGAGTTAGTTTAACAGGGGTTGAGCAGAACTTAAGAACCTTAATTCATCATTAAATATCAATACCTTTTCTTGAACAAGATGAAATATTGCTGGTTGTTCTGTTGGAATGAGTCCTGCTTTGGTTTTTGAATCCGCTGAATATTCATTGTTTTGAACAGCATTCACAATATAATCAGGGGGTTGATTAATCTCTTCCAGTTGTTGAAATAAACCTTCATCATCATATTCTAATTCTCCTAAATGCTCTAATTCTTCCTCCGTCATTTGACTGAAATCTTTTAACATTTGAAGCTTTCTAGGAGTATATTCTACTGTGGGAACTGTGGAAACAACTTTCATTTTTTCTTGGGAAGTCTTTAAAAGTGGTTTAAAAAATTTCTCTTGTTTTTTTTCAAATGCTTCTTCGCCCGTTAGTTTCTGTCTGCGTTTCTTCTTTATGTCTTCCTGTTGTTTTACAACTTTTGAAACCAACTCTTGATGTTCCTTAAATCTTCTTGCTCTTTCTTTTGTATCCATTTATTTATTGTAAAATATCATTTAATGAATTGTAAAGATCAACAGGGAAATTTTCCTTTTCTTCATCATTCAAGTAGATGTGTTCAAATAAATCCTTTTCTTTAAATATTTCATCAAATTCTTTATTAACATTAATGCGAGTTGTAATTTCTTCTTCACTAATCCTTGCATCTCTGCTTTTCATACGTTTGTGTTGAGTTTCTTCATCAACATCAAAACCGAATGATAAAATCTTCACTCCGCTCAGATATTTAATAATTTGTCTCTGTTCCTTCTGGATTAGTTTCTAATATCCCAACACCACCAGATTTTAGTTTCTTTAACTCACTCTTACAATGTGAATATTTTGTTGTACCAAGAGAAACCTCCTCAAATATTTGTCCTTCATTCCTCAATCGCATATGTTCCTCCACTGAAATATAGTGATAATCTTCACCTTTTACTTCTCCAGGTCTTATTGCTCTAGTTGTTGTTGATACAATGCGTATCACGGGGTGTTTTTTAAGTAAATTTACAATATTCTCATTTGTACTACACAAGAACCTTGATTTATGAAAGTTTTTTCCAGAAGCAGATTTACCCACAAGATTTATAATAATAGTTGTCATTTATATATGTAATTGTTTATAAAACAATAAATATATCCCTTAATATCTCATCTTGTTTCACAACAATATATTTATATATTTCAGTCGTGTGCTTCATATAATCCTCAAATTTCTTTTTACTACATAATGTAGAACAATTATCTCTCCAAAAATTATTGATATCTATTGAATTTAACTTGAATAAAATAAAAGTATTAGCATTGTTTCTGATGGAACGACGAGGAAGTTGAAAGTACGATTGACTAAGATAAATACAATTACAAGAAGAATGTCTCCCTCTTGTGTAGTAGCTGTCCATTACCGTTTGGTTTCTCTCATTAACACAATCATCAAAGATAACGAGGTTCTTTTTTGATTTATCCAAATCTTGGGGAGACGGTATATCATCCGTATTATCACTAAGAATACAAGTTATAAGATTTGATTTCTTTTTACATCTCTGTGTATCACAAAATAGTTGAATTATATCTTCAATGTTATAATCATTTAGGTTTTTTTGACGTTTAAATAAACCTATTATATCTTCTTTTTGAAGACCAGCATTAAAACCTTGTGAGAGTAGTTGATACTCTGGTTGAAAACTCGACTTTGTGAAAATTATTAAATTATCATAATCTAAAAAGTTGGGAGTGAGGAGCATTTTTAAAAGTAAGCAGGTTTTTCCACATCCACTTGAACCAACTATGAGACATCTTAATGAATTTGGGAGATTTTTATGGTTGTTAAATTTTATCTTATTTTCCCAAATAGGTAAAAAATCATTCATTTATATATTTGAAAAACAGGTTATTTAATTTATTATTGGCTTTTTTAGAAACTCTATATTTTATCCTAAGTTCAGGTTTAATTTCAAGATAATCCATTATTTTATTTATACAATATCTTGTGTTGATATTTCCCTGAAAATTACATCCATGAATAATATACAACAACAATCCTTTGAACATTTCTCTTATACGTTCAGTTTCTTCCCTTGTAAGGAAAGGTGTGTTATCATCCTCATACTTTACATTCATTTCTCTAATCAATCTTGTAAAGTAATTCATTTTTGGTGTAAATCTAAAAGAATTATTTTCCTTTTTATATTTTTTATTATCATTAATTAGAAGATAATCACAGAATATACATTGTTTATAGGCTTTTGACTCTGTGTTTAATCCCCGTCTTTCACACGCAGGACAATTCTCAAATTTGTCATATGGAGAATCAGGAAAGTCTAGCATATTTATAAAGTAAAACTTTACTTAAACTGAAATTCATCTATACTTTCAGTTGTATATTACCATCGATATCGATATACTTTTTTTCATTATCAGATTCAACGACAACATTTTTTATATTAAAGGTAATTTTAAAATTATCGTTAACTACTATTGAACGAAATGTCATTTCACCTGATATATTAACATCCTTTATTTCATCAAGATTTACATCTTTAGGGTTGTTGAAAAAATACAAATTTCTCCTTGCATATTACAGATGGTCTTATCTTTTCTTTCTAAAGCTTCATCCATAAGGTTTTTGTTCTTTGATACTTTTTCTTGTTTCATTGCTTTTTCTAGTTTTGAATATATTACTAGAAGGAGAGGAGAAACTTTTGTTAGAGATACTTTAATTGATGTTCTACCAGGTATACTAAAAGCCCTTCCACTGAAGGAAATTGAAGAACTCATATTATTTACCATAATAGTTTTTATCCAATAGTTGTTATATTTATCTTTGTTCAATTTTACATCCTTGACATATTTCTCAGTATCTTTAACAGATGAAGAGATTGATTGAAACTTGTCTTTTGTGTCTTGAAACATTGTATTTATTAAGTGAAAAAGTTGGAGGATAAAATGTTTTTAAGCACAGATTCACCTATAAATTAAACGAAATTTTCATCAAGAAAATTTTAGTTCAAGCAAAGTTTTATTCTATAAATATGGTGAATACAACGTACTGCGATGTTTGTAATCACGAATATAAACATTATAGAAAACACCTCCGAACCAACAAACACACATTTAATCTATTTCATCAAATATCTCCTCTTGAGTTGGAAAGAAAACATTGTGATATCTGTTCAAAGGATGTTTTGAAGAGTAGTTATAATCAACATCTTCAATCACAAAAACACAAGAAAAATGAGTTTAAAGTAAAGGGAGACTATTATATTAAAAACACTGATGAGGCATTTAAAGGGCATATAAAAATAAGGATTTTTCAATTTGGAGAACCCGGTCCATCATCAATAGCTGAATCAATTGAAATAGTGAAACCCGATGTTGAAAAATTTATTAAAAAGACATTAAAAGAAATAAAAACTTTAAAGTTTTATATGGGAGTGAAAATGAATATGAAAAGACAAGATGAAGAACAAACTCCTTATATGAGAACAGATCTTCATTTTATAACATCATTTCAAGATTTTTTGAATAGTGGGGTTTATGAAGAACTATCAAGACAAGAGGAGGATGTTGATAATACAGTGGTAGGAAGTGGATTCAATATTAAAAAAATCATCTTTTAGATATACACATTCTAAAATCAAACCCTCTTAAAGCTTCTTCTTATATTGAATTACCAAAAGAAATAAAACTAAAGAAGGCAGTTGTTAATATTAAGAACAATGATAATAAATGTTTTCTCTGGTCTGTTCTTGCTCACTTACATCCACCAAAATGTAATTCAGAAAGAGTAAAACAATATATGAAATATGAGAATACCTTGGACATTAAAGATTTTAAATTCCCAATGCCACTAACAGATATTCCTAAATTTGAGAAAAAGAATAATCTTTCTATTAATGTATATGGATTAACGGATACAAACAAAGTTCAAATATTAAAAATTTCAAACAACTATAAAAATGAAGAAACACACATTGACCTTTTATATTTTAGTGTTGGAAAGAATTCACATTACACATACATCAATAATTTATCAAGATTAATCTCTTCTCAGGTATTCAGAACAGCAAACAAAATATATCCTTGTAAGCGATGTCTTAATTCATTTCATACAAAAGAACGATTAGAACAACATTCAAAATATTGTAGTAATCATAAATCAGCTGTAATTACAATGCCAAAACCTGGTGAAAAGATTTATTTTGAAGATTATAATAAATCTATCATGCACCCATTTGTGATATACGCTGATTTTGAATGTATCCTTAAAAAGATAAATACTGCTTCTCCTAATCCAAAAGAACCATATACAAATAAATATCAAAAACATATTCCTTGTGGTTTTTGTTATTATATCAAATCATCTGTTGGAGAAAAGTATAACAAACTTGAACATTATCGTGGAAAAAATGCTTCACAAGAGTTTGTAAAACGATTAGAAAAGGATTGTATAAGACTCACTAAATTAATGAAAGAAACAAATGAACCGATGAAATTAACCAAAGAAGAAAAATTAGAATTTAGAATGAACAATATCTGTCATATTTGTGAGGGGGAAATTAAGGAGTTTAAAGTTAGAGACCATTGTCATCTTACTGGTAAATATAGAGGTCCCGCTCATTCCTGTTGTAATCTTAATTATAAATTACCTTCTTTTATTCCAGTCTTTCTTCACAACAGCGCCAACTATGATACACATCTATTTATAAATGAACTTTCAAAAACACCAGGGAATATTTCTGCTATAACAAACACAAGTCAAAAGTATATTTCATTTTCAAAAATGATATTCACAAAACCTATAACTCGTATTAGGTTTTTAGATTCTTACAAGTTTATGGGAACACCACTAGCCTACCTCGCATCAAATCTAAGCTCCACGGACTCTTTTCCAAATCTTAATTCATTCTTTCCAAAAGAGGAAATTCTCACTAAAGAGGAAATTCAGATGAAAGATGAAATTCTGATTAAAGAAGGAATTCTTACGAGAGAGGAAATTCAAACAAGGAATGAAATTCAAAGTAAAGAGAAAATTCTTACAAGTAAGGGAATTTATCCTTATGATTATATGGATTCATTTATGAGATTTAAAGAAACACAACTTCCTTCAAAAGAAAGTTTCTATAATAACCTTTATGAAGAAGAGATAAGTGATAAGGAATATAAACACGCACAAGAAATATGGAAAATATTTAAGATAAAGAACCTTGGAGAATATCACGATTTATATCTAAAAACAGATGTTTTATTGTTAGCTGATGTGTTTGAAGCTTTTAGATCACTCTGTCATAATAAAAATTGTTATGGGTTAGATCCTGCCCACTATTTCACAGCTCCTGGTTTAGCTTGGAGTGCAATGTTGAAAATGACAAAACAAGATATAGATTTAATCAGTGATGTGGATATGCTTTTGATGATTGAGAAGTCCAAGAGAGGTGGAATATCACAAGTATGTTCAAAAAGATATGCTAAAGCAAATAATAAATATCTCCCAAATTATGATAGTGAAAAAGATAGTAATTATTTGATGTATTTTGATGCTAATAATTTGTATGGATGGGCAATGTCTCAATCTCTACCTTATGGTAAATTAGAGTGGGTGGAAGAAAAGAATTATGAAAAGGCTTTGATGAATATTGTTATTTCTTCTCAAGAGGAATTGAATGACGAAGAAGAAGGTTATTATTTTGAAGTTGATTTGAGGTACCCGAAAGTGATCTTCATAATAAGCATAAAGATCTTCCTTTTGCATGTGAGAAAGAAACTCCAAAGAAAGAATGGTTAAGTGATTATCATAAAAGTTTTAATATTAAAGGTAAATCAACAGAAAAGTTATTAACAACATTCTATGATAAAGAGGGATATGTTTTGCATCAGAGAAGCTTAAAACAGTTTTTGAGAGAAGGATTGAGAGTAGCTAAAATTCATAGAGTTTTAAAATTTAAACAAAGTCCTTGGGTGAAAAAGTATATTCAATTCAATACAGATATGAGAGCAAATACAAAAGTAAAATTTGAAGGGGACTTTTATAAATTAATGAATAATGCTGTATTTGGAAAGACTATGGAAAATGTTAGAAACAGGCAAAACATTAGATTCGCAACATCTTGGAAAGAAGCTTCGAGATTGATAAATAAACCAAGTTTTGAGAGAGAAGAGGTTTTTTCAGAGAACTTTTCTGCAATTCATATGAAAAAGGAAAGTATTGTAATGGATAAACCAATTTATATTGGAACAGCAGTTCTTGATTTATCAAAGATATTGATGTATGATTATTTGTATAATGACTTAAAGAAAGAGTATGGTGAAAATGTTTCATTGTTGTATA
>NW_028222144.1:22500-64721 GCF_056783735.1 Eptatretus burgeri
GCAAAACATCCTGCTTGCGAAATCTACCGGAAATGGGAGACAGACGAACGCACGGACAGACACCATGGTTCGCATTCTACTTGTACCAGTGGGGCACCCATGGGAAACCCACGGGCACAGAAATGTATGACATTTGGACAGCTTGAGTTCGTGCAAGACTCTGTTGAAGTTCATCAGCCGTCTCATTCTTCTTCTTCTTCGTTGTTGTTTAATGGTGTTTTCAGAGCCGTGAGGCTCTATATATGCCAAGCGTCCAAACATAGCAGCGGTGGATGAATTTGGGTAGTCCTTAATCCCATGTGGATTTCCTGCTCTTTCATAAATCTCAGGACCGCCTTGCAGAGTCGGGGATGGTTCTGATTTGAAAGGCCGAAAATGAGCGGCGGATCAGACATTATCCGTTTCATTCTCCAGCCTCATTCTTTTTCTTTCCGCTTCTTGTGCAAGTCTATTATGACATTCATCGGCTGTTTCATTCTGTTGCCTCATTCTTTTATTCATTTTGGAAATGGCAGTTCCAAACGCAACACGTCACGTCCTCCGGTTTCACGTCTCTCCGATTGATCGATTCCAACCCTGGCAAGGTAGCTCAATGCCGAATGTGCAATCCTTTGAGAGTCTAAGCTATCCTGGCAGGCCATAAAAGAACAAATGCAATGCCATTGATTGTTTGAAATGATACTTTACTTTTACGATGCTATATTGTGACGACTGTCGAAGAATACAGTCACTGCGAAAAAGTGTTGTCGGCGGTGGATGTGGGCACCCTTGTGTCCACTGAAAACTGAAATTACTCTTTTCGTTCGTGTGCAGCATACAAAAGGACATTTTTAAAATTAAAGATTTAAGAGAAGCGAACAAAATGGCGGCGAGTCGATTTTGAAGCCCCTCCTTGAATGTCGGAAGCCCCGCCCCAAACGGACGGACGGACAGACAGACTGGCGCAAATTATCTATAAGATAATAGATTGGTCTGGCGAGGGTGGTCTCGTGACCACGTACTTTCCCTTCTTGATTGTATTTCGAGCGAGCAGAGGGTCCAGCACGGCATCGATCGTCTCCTCGATGTTCTCGATGAGCAGGGTGGCCCCATCGGACACCGCTCTCTCCACACTCTCCAGGTATCTTGTGACAGGCAGAGAAAGGCAAATCGAAGGAATGACTGCACAACAATCTGATCCGCTTCATCGAACAAAAACATTTTGTGAGGGAGCTCAGACGACGGTCACATCTGAACTGAGATGCACTTTAATTTACCCATGCTGGCCGAGGCGAATGATTCTCAGCTGGCTGCCAAACTTGTTCTTTATCCACTTGAGGCCTTGCAGCTGGGGGTCCACGAGAAGTGGCCAGCGCTGAGTGCTGCACAGCACCGAGGCGTTCTCAATGGACATACGGTCGCTTGGCAAGCCCTGGTTACTCCAGGAAGCGATTTCTGCATCATCAGTCAGCAAAGTCAGTGGGTCGAGGCCTGGGAGCATTGGAATAGGTACCTGCGAATTGGGAAGTGAGGGATGCGGTGCGGAAGGGGGCTTCATAGGTTATCACTGGAAGCTTACACATTGACCTTGGTTGGCAAGAGGTAGGGTCGGACAAGAAAAACAATTGAACTTGATGAGGTCACAACAATAAATACGAATTTCAGATTTCAGATTCACAGTTAAAAAGCCGCACACATGTCAACTCGATGTACTTCAGGTAAAGATGGATAAAATTACATGATCCAGCCATGAACAAAAGACTTCCATTCTGTCACCCACATGAGAGGTAACTAATTTCCCTTTGATTTTGTCCCATTCGCCATCCTTCCTTCCCCCACACCTCCTCGAATTTAACACCTCGTGCACAATGCGGACATACGGCTGGACGAAGACTCGCTGGAAACGTTGCACCTGAGTTTTGTCCTCGGGCTCAGGTGATTATATTTTTATGCCTCTGCTGACGAAGTCATCCGAGGCATTATGTTTTAGGGTTGTCCGTCCATCCGTCCGTACGTCCATGCTGATTGCCCTCGCCAGAGAGGGTATTGCATTTGGGTCCGTTTGTCTATTTGTCCATCAGAGCGTTTGTCTGTTTGTCCAAAATTTTCACCATCAGAGCGACTGCTCATGCAGAATATTTTAATCATAATTATGATGTCATCGTTCACGTCATAGGATTAAATCTTTGGACCTCTCCCTGAGACCCGCACCAAGGGGGAAAAATGGCTTCGGTATGATGTCATAATTGCATACGTCGAATGCTCTTATCCAATCGGTGAAAATTTTTGAGTGTTCCAGGGATCTTGGGCTAAAAATTTTTTGAGGGTCATCTATGGATAAAATGGTCCACAGATGATTTTTGGTGACGTCATCAATCACGTGGTTCAGCAGCCGTCTTGTTTTTGCATAAAAACTTTCAAAAACCTCCAAAAACGGCTAAACTGATCGAGGCAAAACTTTCCAGGTAGGATCGCCTATCCACGAGGAACAAAAAATTTCTGCACCGATGACGTCATACATGACATGATTTGGCAGCTTTGATTTATTGAAGAATAAGTGTTTAAAAATCTTCCTTCTCCAGAACAGCTTGACAGATTGAGGGGAAACTTCACCCGCATGTTCCCCAAGCCTTGGGAACACCAGGGTGTTCACGAGTAATTAATCGGTCACGTGGTCTGGCAGCCAGAATTATTTAATTTTTTTGAATCTGGGTTCAGGGATTTAAATCAAACGTGTTACTAGTATGTATAATGATGTCATAATGTGGGTGGAGGAATATCTCCTAACGTCACAATGTCGAAGAGCGTCCTTATAGTTTTTAATTAATTCGAGACTGGACATAAGGAAGACATAAAGTGCATGTAAACTGCGAAATTTGATTTTGTGTGTAAAGATAATAATCAGTAAATGAATGATGATTCCTTCCGAGTGAAACCTGCACCGCGCAAACCTCAAGTTTGTTGAGAAAAGGCAGCCATTGTTCATCGACGAGATCTGTGCGATAGTTTCGAGTGAAATAACCCAGGTATGAGCAGAAAGCCGTGACGAGAAGCACATCCCCACAGAGAGTGTTCTCTTGATCCTGAAAACCCTGCACGGCCTCAGCCCAACGCACATTCTCCGATGCAAGGCCACTTACCAGCCTGCGGGGGACAACATGTCAAACAAATCACAAACAAGTGGAAAATTCTGCACAACAGGTCCCTGAACCATTCAGACAAATTTTTTTTGAAAAAAAAAAAAAAACACACACACACACACACACACACACACACACACACACACACACACACACACACACACACACACACACACACACACACACACACACACACACACCTCTCGACAGTATGATAATTGCCACTTCCAAGTCAAAAGGCAAAATTCCAAAGAGCTTGATGGGTTTACCTGTTGGCAAGGTTAATTGTAGCGGTGGTGGCATCGGCGTCCTTCTTACATTTAAGTTTTTCTTCCGTTGCTTGGTCAAACTGTGCCTTCAGCTTGGCGAGATTTGCATCCAGTTCCTGGCAATTAAAGAAGCATTCATTAAAAAATATACATATATATATATATATATATATATATATATATATATATATATATATATATATATATATATATATATATATAAATATATATATATATATATATATATATATATATATGTGTATATATATATATATATATATATATATATATATATATATATATATATATATATATATATATATATATATAATTATTCAGTCACTGCTATAAAATAATCAAAATGCATTCTTGTTCACATCCACGTGACATGTGTGAACGTGAATGGTTCACACAGACCACCGATAGGTGTACGTGCACGTGAGCACGTAGTCGTGCGTGGACACACAGAACGTACCGCGATCTTGGTTTTGAGCGTCGCCATTGCATCCTTTGCAGCTGCCAGGTCAGTGTTTGCTTCCTCGAGTGCTTTTCTCTTCGGTTCCACATTGCAGTAGACATTATAAAACAGAACGATGTTTATGGCCCAGGAGCAAAGGCCTGCTGCAGCCAAGGATTTGGCCTTGATGAAGTCGGGATCAAATTCTTTCTTGTCCAAGTACGGCCTGGTGTACGTCAGTGTAACAAACACGTTTCAGACAACGTCAGTGGAAGTGGAAGAGAAGAACAAGGTGACATTTATTTATTGTACGTACACGTGATGGAGGCGTGTGGAAGAGCTCGCAACAAAATGGAAGGAAACAAAAGGCGGGAAACACCAACAGCATTGTAAAAGTGAGAGAGTGAGACCAAGGGGAATGGGGATACGGACACGTGTGGGAGAACAAGCGTCACACGAGCTGAACGAAACACAGTAAGAAGAGGGACTGGAAAGCGGGGATGGCAGAGGAGTCCTTTCGGAGAGACATGGAGGTTCGTGCGATTTGTCTGGGTTGAGATACATATTCCGGTGTTGTACCAACTCCTGATTCTAGATATCAAGATCTGCGGAGAGGGAAGAAGCTGCTGCTTGCCGACCCGAAGGATGAGAAATGACGCGGCAGAGAGTGGAATCATCGGCAAAGAGATCAGGCAGCATTTTCAAGGGAATCAGAAAGATCATTGATGAAGATGAGCAACAAGACTGGGAGACAAGACACTGGCTTGGGGCACTCCAACCTTGACAGGGAGAGAAGATTGGAGGATCCTGTTGAGGGCGACAAGCTTACGACGGGAGTTGAGGAAGTCAGTGAGCCATGAGAGGAGGAGGCTTTAGATACCATAGGCAGAGAGTTTGGAGATCAAGTCGGGGTGCCTGACTTGATCAAATGCTCGAGAGGGTGGAATCATCAGCAAAGTGATACGCAGGATTTTCAATGGAATGAAAAAAAGATCTCATGTCTGAGATCGAGGGCTTCCTTCCATTGTTGGGAAAGTAGAAGCAGCACGTCCAGGGTAGAATGGCCGGATTTGAAACTTCACTGATAGTCTGAGATCTCAGGGTGTCGGAGGAAAAGGAATGGTTTGATGTCAACTGCGATATATTGTCATGTCAACGGCTCTCTCTCTCTGGCTCTCTCTCTCTGGCTCTCTCTCTGGCTCTCTCTCTCTCTCTGGGTCTCTCTCTCTCTCTCTGGCTCTCTCTCTCTCTGGCTCTCTCTCTGGCTCTCTGTCTCTCTCTGGCTCTCTGTCTCTCTCTGGCTCTCTGTCTCTCTCTCTGGCTCTCTGTCTCTGTCTGGCTCTATGTCTCTCTGGCTCTATGTCTCTCTCTCACTCTCTCTCACTCTCTCTCTCTCTCACTGACTCTCTCTCACTGTCTC
The DNA here is from genome assembly GCF_056783735.1 of Eptatretus burgeri. NCBI lineage: Eukaryota > Metazoa > Chordata > Myxini > Myxiniformes > Myxinidae > Eptatretus > Eptatretus burgeri. The sequence goes on from NW_028222144.1 coordinate 27,766, forward strand.
TCTCTGTCTCCCCCTCCCCCCTCCTCTCTCTCTCTATTACTCACTCTCTGTCTCTCTTACTCTCTCTCTCTTTCTTTTTGATTCTGTCTCACCCTCCCCCCTTCTCTCTCTCACTCTCTCTCTCTGTCTCTCTCTCACTCTCTCTGTCTCACCCCTCCCCCTCTTCTCTCTCTCACTCTCTCTGTCTCACCCCTCCCCCTCTTCTCTCTATCCACTCTCTCTCTCACTGTCTCTCTGTCTCTGTCTCACCCCTCCCCCTATTCCTTCTCTCTCTCTCTCTCTCTCTCTCTCTCTCTCTCTCTCTCTCTCTCTCTCTCTCTCTCTCTCTCTCTCTCTCTCTCTCTCTCCCACTCTCTCTCTCACTCACTCTCTCCACTCACTCTGTCTCACCCTCCCCCTTCTCACTCTCTCACTCTCTCTCTCTCTCTCTCTCTCTCTCTCTCTCTCTCTCTCTCTCTCTCTCTCTCTCTCTCTCTCTCTCTCTCTCCCTCTGTCTCACCCCTCCCCCTTCTCACTCACTCACTCTCTCCCACTCACTCTCTCTGTCTATGCCTCTTCCTCCGCCTCCCGCTCTTCTTCTTCCTCTTCCTCCGCTCTTCCTCCGCTCTTCCTCTTCCTCTTCCTCCGCCTCCCGCTCTTCTCTTCCTCTTCCTCCGCCTCCCGCTCTTCCTCCACCTCCCGCTCTTCCTCTTCCTCCGCCTCTCGCTCTTCCTCTTCCTCTTCCTCCGCCTCCCGCTCTTCCTCTTCCTCCGCCTCCCGCTCTTCCTCCGCCTCCGCTCTTCCTCTTCCCGCTCTTCCTCCGCCTCCCGCTCTTCCTCTTCCTCCGCCTCCCGCTCTTCCTCTTCCTCTTTCTCTGCCTCCCGCTCTTCCTCCGCCTCCCGCTCTTCCTCTTCCTCCGCCTCCCGCTCTTCCTCTTCCTCCGCCTCCAGCTCTTCCTCTTCCTCTCTGCCTCCCGCTCTTCCTCTGCCTCCCGCTCTTCCTCCGCCTCCCGCTCTTCCTCTTCCTCCGCCTCCCGCTCTTCCTCTTCTCTCCGCCTCCCGCTCTTCCTCCGCCTCCCCTCTTCCTCTTCCTCCGCCTCCCGCTCTTCCTCTTCCTCCGCCTCCCGCTCTTCCTCTTCCTCTTCCTCCGCTCTCCCGCTCTTCCTCCCCTCCCGCTCTTCCTCTTCCTCCGCCTCCCGCTCTTCCTCTTCCTCCGCCTCCCGCTCTTCCTCTTCCTCCGCCTCCCGCTCTTCCTCTTCCTCCGCCTCCCGCTCTTCCTCTTCCTCCGCCTCCCGCTCTTCCTCTTCCTCCGCCTCCCGCTCTTCCTCTTCCTCCGCCTCCCGCTCTTCCTCTTCCTCCGCCTCCCGCTCTTCCTCTTCCTCCGCCTCCCGCTCTTCCTCTTCCTCCGCCTCCCGCTCTTCCTCTTCCTCCGCCTCCCGCTCTTCCTCTTCCTCCGCCTCCCGCTCCTCCTCTTCCTCCTCGCTCCCGCTCTTCCTCTTCCTCTTCCTCCGCCTCCCGCTCTTCCTCTTCCTCCGCCTCCCGCTCTTCTCTTCCTCTTCCTCCGCCTCCCGCTCTTCTTCTTCCTTCTCTTCCTCTTCCTCCGCCTCTTCTTCTTCCTCTTCCTCCGCCTCCCGCTCTTCCTCTTCCTCCGCCTCCCGCTCTTCTTCTTCCTCTTCCTCCGCCTCCCGCTCTTCCTCTTCCTCCGCCTCCCGCTCTTCCTCTTCCTCCGCCTCCCGCTCTTCCTCTTCCTCCGCCTCCCGCTCTTCCTCTTCCTCCGCCTCCCGCTCTTCCTCTTCCTCCGCCTCCCGCTCTTCCTCTTCCTCCGCCTCCCGCTCTTCCTCTTCCTCCTCCTCCCGCTCTTCTTCTTCCTCTTCCTCCGCCTCCCGCTCTTCCTCTTCCTCTTCCTCCGCCTCCCGCTCTTCCTCTTCCTCCTCCTCCCGCTCTTCCTCTTCCTCTTCCTCCGCCTCCCGCTCTTCCTCTTCCTCCGCCTCCCGCTCTTCCTCTTCCTCCTCCTCCCGCTCTTCCTCTTCCTCCGCCTCCCGCTCTTCCTCTTCCTCCTCCTCCCGCTCTTCTTCTTCCTCTTCCTCCGCCTCCCGCTCTTCCTCTTCCTCCGCCTCCCGCTCTTCTTCTTCCTCTTCCTCCGCCTCCCGCTCTTCCTCTTCCTCCGCCTCCCGCTCTTCCTCTTCCTCCGCCTCCCGCTCTTCCTCTTCCTCCCCCTCCCGCTCTTCCTCTTCCTCCGCCTCCCGCTCTTCCTCTTCCTCCGCCTCCCGCTCTTCCTCCGCCTCCCGCTCTTCCTCTTCCTCCGCCTCCCGCGCTTCCTCTTCCTCCGCCTCCCGCTCTTCCTCTCCCGCTCTTCCTCTTCCTCCTCCTCCCGCCTCCCGCTCTTCCTCTTCCTCCGCCTCCCGCTCTTCCTCTTCCTCCTCCTCCCGCTCTTCCTCTTCCTCTTCCTCCGCCTCCCGCTCTTCCTCTTCCTCCTCCTCCCGCTCTTCTTCTTCCTCTTCCTCCGCCTCCCGCTCTTCCTCTTCCTCCTCCTCCCGCTCTTCCTCTTCCTCTTCCTCCGCCTCCCGCTCTTCCTCTTCCTCCTCCTCCCGCTCTTCTTCTTCCTCTTCCTCCGCCTCCCGCTCTTCCTCTTCCTCCTCCTCCCGCTCTTCTTCTTCCTCTTCCTCCGCCTCCCGCTCTTCCTCTTCCTCTTCCTCCGCCTCCCGCTCTTCCTCTTCCTCCGCCTCCCGCTCTTCCTCTTCCTCCTCCTCCCGCTCTTCTTCTTCCTCTTCCTCCGCCTCCCGCTCTTCCTCTTCCTCCTCCTCCCGCTCTTCCTCTTCCTCTTCCTCCGCCTCCCGCTCTTCCTCTTCCTCCTCCTCCCGCTCTTCTTCTTCCTCTTCCTCCGCCTCCCGCTCTTCCTCTTCCTCCGCCTCCCGCTCTTCCTCTTCCTCCTCCTCCCGCTCTTCCTCTTCCTCCGCCTCCCGCTCTTCCTCTTCCTCCGCCTCCCGCTCTTCCTCTTCCTCCGCCTCCCGCTCTTCCTCTTCCTCTTCCTCCGCCTCCCGCTCTTCCTCTTCCTCTTCCTCCGCCTCCCGCTCTTCCTCTTCCTCCGCCTCCCGCTCTTCCTCTTCCTCCTCCTCCCGCTCTTCTTCTTCCTCTTCCTCCGCCTCCCGCTCTTCCTCTTCCTCTTCCTCCGCCTCCCGCTCTTCCTCTTCCTCCTCCTCCCGCTCTTCCTCTTCCTCTTCCTCCGCCTCCCGCTCTTCCTCTTCCTCCGCCTCCCGCTCTTCCTCTTCCTCCGCCTCCCGCTCTTCCTCTTCCTCCTCCTCCCGCTCTTCCTCTTCCTCTTCCTCCGCCTCCCGCTCTTCCTCTTCCTCCTCCTCCCGCTCTTCTTCTTCCTCTTCCTCCGCCTCCCGCTCTTCCTCTTCCTCCGCCTCCCGCTCTTCCTCTTCCTCCGCCTCCCGCTCTTCCTCTTCCTCTTCTTCCGCCTCCCACTCTTCCTCTTCCTCCTCCTCCCGCTCTTCCTCTTCCTCCTCCTCCCGCTCTTCCTCTTCCTCTTCCTCCGCCTCCCGCTCTTCCTCTTCCTCTTCCTCCGCCTCCCGCTCTTCCTCTTCCTCCGCCTCCCGCTCTTCCTCTTCCTCTTCCTCCGCCTCCCGCTCTTCCTCTTCCTCTTCCTCCGCCTCCCGCTCTTCCTCCTCCTCCCGCTCTTCCTCTTCCTCCGCCTCCCGCTCTTCTTCCTCTTCCCCTTCCTCCGCCTCCCGCCCTTCTTCCTCTTCCCCTTCCTCCGCCTCCCGCCCTTCTTCCTCTTCCCCTTCCTCCGCCTCCCGCCCTTCTTCCTCTTCCCCTTCCTCCACCTCCCGCCCTCCCTCCAGTCCCATCATCCCTCCATGTCCCATCGGATGCTGGGACACGGATGGATGACGGGACACGGATGGATGACGGGACACGGTGGGATGACGGGACACGGGGGATGATGGAAAACGGGGGATGATGGGAGGAGGAGCGATGATGGGACAGCGAGGGATGATGGGCATGGAGGGATGATGGGAAATGGAGGGATGATGGGCATGGAGGGATGAAGGTACATGGAGGGATGATGGGACATGGAGGGATGATGGGACAAGGAGGGATGATGGGACATGAATGGTGATGGGACAAGGAGGGATGATGGGAGATGGAGGGATGATGGGCATGGAGGGATGATGGGACAAGGAGGGATGATGGGACATGGATGGATGATGGGACAAGGAGGGATGATGGGAGATGGAGGGATAAAGGGACATGGAGGGATGATGGGACAAGGAGGGATGATGGGACACGGATGGATGATGGGACACGGAGGGATGATGGGACACGGAGGGATGATGGGACATGGATGGATGATAGGACACGGATGGATGCTGGGACAAGGAGGGATAATGGGACACGGAGGGATGATGGGACACGGAGGGATGATCGGCATGGTGGGATGAAGGGACATGGAGGGATGATGGACATGGAGGGATGATGGGACAAGCAGGGATGATGGGACAAGGAGGGATGATTGGGACGAGGAGGGATGATGGGACAAGGAGGGATGATGTGACATGGATGGACTAAGGGACATGGAGGGATGATGGGACAAGGAGGGATGATGGGACATGGATGGATGGATGATGGGACATGGAGGGATGATGGGACACGGAGGGATGATGGGACACGGAGGGATGATGGGACACAGAGGGATGAAGGGGCATGGAGGGATTTTGGGCATGGAGGGATAATGGGACATGGAGGGATAATGGAACATGGAGGGATGATGGGACCAGGAGGGATGATGGGACGAGGAGGGATGATGGGACACAGATGGATGCTGGGACATGGAGGGATGATGGGACAAGGAGGGATGATGGGACAAGGAGGCATGATGGGACACGGAGGGATGATGGGACACGGATGGATGATTGGACATGGAGGGATGATGGGACGAGGAGGGATGATTCGACGAGGAGGGATGATGGGACATGAAGGGATGATGGGACACAGATGGATGCTGGGACACGGAGAGATGATGGGACACGGAGAGATGATGGGACATGGAGGGATTATGGGCATGGAGGGATGAAGGGACATGGAGGGATGAAGGGACATGGAAGGATGATGGGACATGGAGGGATGATGGGACAAGGAGGGATGATGGGACATGGATGGATGCTGGGACAAGGAGGGATAATGGGAAACGGAGGGATGATGGGACACGGAGGGATGAAGGGGCATGGAGGGATGATGGGACATGGAGGGATGATGGGACATGGAGGGATGATGGGACACGGAGGGATGATCGGCATGGTGGGATGAAGGCACATGGAGGGATGATGGCACATGGAGGGATGATGGGACAAGCAGGGATGATGGGACAAGGAGGGATGATGGGACAAAGAGGGATGATGGGACATGGATGGATGCTAGGACAAGGAGGGATAATGGGACACGGAGGGATGATGGGACACGGAGGGATGATCGGCATGGAGGGATGAAGGGGCATGGAGGGATGATGAGACAAGGAGTGATGATGGGACATGGAGGGATGATGGGACAAGGAGGGATGATGGGACAAGGAGGGATGATGGGAGATGGAGGGATGATGGGCATGGAGGGATGAAGGGACGTGGAGGGATGATGAGACAAGGAGTGATGATGGGACATGGAGGGATGATGGGACAAGGAGGGATGATGGGACATGGAGGGATGACGGGACAGGGATGGATGATTGGACACGGAGGGATGATGGGACACGGAGGGATGATGGGACACAGATGGATGCTGGGTCACGGAGCGATGATGGGACATTGAGGGATTTTGGGCATGGAGGGATAATGGGACATGGAGGGATAATGGAACATGGAGGGATGATGGGACCAGGAGGGATGATGGGACGAGGAGGGATGATGGGACACAGATGGATGCTGGGACATGGAGGGATGATGGGACAAGGAGGGATGACGGGACACGGAGGGATGATGGGACACGGATGGATGATTGGACATGGAGGGATGATGGGACGAGGAGGGATGATGGGACATGAAGGGATGATGGGACACAGATGGATGCTGGGACACGGAGGGATGATGGGACATGGAGGGATTATGGGCATGGAGGGATGAAGGGACATGGAAGGATGATGGGACATGGAGGGATGATGGGACAAGGAGGGATGATGGGACATTGATGGATGCTGGGACAAGGAGGGATAATGGGAAACGGAGGGATGATGGGACACGGAGGGATGAGCGGCATGGAGGGATGAAGGGACATGGAGGGATGATGGGACATGGAGGGATGTTGGGACAAGGAGGGATAATGGGACATGAATGGTGATGGGACAAGGTGGGATGATGGGAGATGGAGGGATGAAGGGACATGGAGGGATGATGATACAAGGAGGGATGATGGGACATGGATAGATGATGGGACAAGGAGGGATGATGGGAGATGGAGGGATGAAGGGACATGGAGGGATGATGGGACAAGGAGGGATGATGGGACATGGATGGATGATTGGACATGGAGGGATGATGGGACATGGAGGGATGATCGGACACGGAGGGATGATCGGCATGGAGGGATGATGGGACATGGAGGGATGATGGGACAACCAGGGATGATGGGACATGGATGGATGATGGGACAAGGAGGGATGATGGGACATGGATGGATGCTGGGACAAGTAGGGATGATGGGACACGGAGGGATGATGGGACACGGAGGGATGATCGGCATGGAGGGATGAAGGGACACGGAGGGATGATGGGACACGGAGGGATGATGGGACGAGGAGGGATGATTCGACATGGAGGGATGATGGGACATGGAGGGATGATGGGACAAGGAGGGATGATGGGACATGGATGGATGCTGGGACAAGGAGGGATAATGGGACACGGAGGGATGATGGGACACGGAGGGATGATCGGCATGGAGGGATGAAGGGGCATGGAGGGATGAAAGGACATGGAGGGATGATGATACAAGGAGGGATGATGGGACATGGATGGATGATGGGAGATGGAGGGATGATGGGACACGGAGGGATGATGGGACATGGAGGGATGGTGGGACAAGCAGGGATGATGGGACATGGAAGGATGATGGGACAAGGAGGGATGATGGGACAAGGAGGGATGATGGGACATGGATGGATGATGGGACATGGAGGGTTGATGGGACATGGAGGGATGAAGGGACATGGAGGAATGAAGGTACATGGAGGGATGATGGGACAAGGAGGGATGATGGGACACGGAGGGATGATGGGACACGGAGGGATGATGGGACACGGAGGGATGATGGGACACGGATGGATGAAGGGACACGGAGGGAAGATGGGACACGAAGGGATGATGGGACACGGAGGGATGATGGGACACAGATGGATGCTGGGACAAGGAGGGATGATGGGACATGGAGGGATAATGGAACATGGAGGGATCATGGGACCAGGAGGGATGATTGGACATGGAGGGATGATGGGACGAGGAGGGATGATTCGACATGGAGGGATGATGGGACGAGGAGGGATAATGGGACATGGAGGGATGATGGGACACAGATGGATGCTGGGACACGGAGGGATGATGGGACATGGAGGGATGATGGGACACGGAGGGATTATCGGCATGGAGGGATGATGGGACATGGAGGGATGATGGGACATGGAGGGATGATGGGACAAGGAGGGATGATGGGACATGGATGGATGCTGGGACAAGGAGGGATAATGGGACACGGAGGGATGATGGCACACGGAGGGATGATCGGCATGGAGGGATGAAGGGGCATGGAGGGATGAAGGGACATGGAGGGATGATGATACAAGGAGGGATGATGGGACATGGATGGATGATGGGAGATGGAGGGATGATGGGACACAGAGGGATGATGGGACATGGAGGGATGGTGGGACAAGCAGGGATGATGGGACATGGATGGATGATGGGACAAGGAGGGATGATGGGACAAGGAGGGATGATGGGACATGGATGGATGATGGGACATGGAGGGTTGATGGGACATGGAGGGATGAAGGGACATGGAGGGATGATGGGACAAGGAGGGATGATGGGACATGGATGGATGGATGATGGGACACGGAGGGATGATGGGACATGGAGGGATGATGGGACAAGGAGGGATGATGGGACAAGGAGGGATGATGGGACAAGGAGGGATGATGGGACAAGGATGGATGTATGATGGGACACGGAGGGATGATGGGACATGGAGGGATGATGGGACACGGAGGGATGATGGAACATGGAGGGATGATGGGACCAGGAGGGATGATTGGACATGGAGGGATGATGGGACGAGGAGGGATGATTCGACATGGAGGGATGATGGGACACAGATGGATGCTGAGACACGGAGGGATGATGGGACATGGAGGGATTATGGGCATGGAGGGATGAAGGGACATGGAAGGATGATGGGACATGGAGGGATGATGGGACAAGGAGGGATGATGGGACATGAATGGTGATGGGACAAGGAGGGATGATGGGACACGGAGGGATGATCGGCATGGAGGGATGAAGGGACATGGAGGGATGATGGGACATGGAGGGATGATGGGACAAGGAGGGATGATGGGACAAGGAGTGGTGATGGGACAAGGAGGGATGATGGGACAAGGAGGGATGATGGGACATGGAGGGATGATGGGAGATGGAGGGATGAAGGGACATGAAGGGATGAAGGGACATGGTGCGATGATGGGACAAGGAGGGATGATGGGACATGGATGGATGATGGGACATGGAGGGATGATGTGACATGGAGGGATGATGTGACATGGAGGGATGATGGGACACGGAGGGATGATCGGCATTTTGGGATGAAAGCACATGGAGGGATGCTGGGACATGGAGGGATGATGGGCATGGAGGGATGATGGGACATGGATGGATGATGGGACAAGGAGGGATAATGGGACACGGAGGAATGATGGGACACGGAGGGATGATCGGCATGGAGGGATGAAGGGGCATGGAGGGATGAAGGGACATGGAGGGATGATGGGACATGGAGGGATGATGGGACAAGGAGGGATGATGGGACATGAATGGTGATGGGACAAGGAGGGATTATGGGACAAGGAGGAATAATGGGAGATGGAGGGATGATGGGCATGGAGGGATGAAGGGACATGGTGGGATGATGATACAAGGAGGGATGATGGGACATGGAGGGATGATGGGCATGGAGGGATGAAGGGACATGGATGGATGATGGGACATGGAGTGATGATTGGACATGGAGGGATGATGGGACAAGGAGGGATTATGGGACATGGAGGGATGATGAGAGATGGAGGGATGAAGGGACATGGTGTGATGATGGGACAAGGAGGGATGATGGGACATGGATGGATGATGGGATATGGAGGGATGATGGGACATGGAGGGATGATGGGACACGGAGGGATGATCGGCATGGTGGGATGAAGGCACATGGAGGGATGATGGGACATGGAGGGATGATGGGACAAGCAGGGATGATGGGACATGGATGGATGATGGGACAAGGAGGGATGATGGGACAAGGAGGGATGATGGGACATGGATGGATGATTGGACAAGGAGGGATGATGGGACATGGAGGGATGAAGGGACATGGAGGGATGAAGGGACATGGAGGGATGATGGGACAAGGAGGGATGATGGGACAAGGAGGGATGATGGGACATGGATCGATGGATGATGGGACACGGAGGGATGATGGGACACGGAGGGATGATGGGACATGGAGGGATGATGGGACACGGATGGATGATAGGACATGGAGGAATGATGGGACACGAAGGGATGATGGGACATGGAGAGATGATGGGACACAGATGGATGCTGGGACACGGAGCGATGATGGGACATTGAGGGATTTTGGGCATGGAGGGATAATGGGACATGGAGGGATAATGGAACATGGAGGGATGATGGGACCAGGAGGGATGATTGGACATGGAGGGATGATGGGACGAGGAGGGATGATTCGACATGGAGGGATGATGGGACGACGAGGGATGATGGGACATGGAGGGATGATGGGACATGGAGGGATGATGGGACAAGGAGGGATGATGGGACATGAATGGTGATGGGACAAGGAGGGATGATGGGACAAGGAGTGATGATGGGCATGGAGGGATGAAGGGACATGGAGGGATGAAGGGCATGGAGGGATGAAGGGACATGGAGGAATGATGGGGCATGGAGGGATGAAGGGTCATGGAGGGATGATGGGACATGGATGGATGCTGGGACAAGGAGGGATAATGGGACATGGAGGGATGATGGGACATGGAGGGATGAAGGGACATGGAAGGATGATGGGACATGGGCGGATGATGGGACGAGGAGGGATGATGGGACGACGAGGGATGATGGGACATGGAGGGATGATGGGCTTGGAGGGATGATGGGACATGGATGGATGATGGGCATGGAGGGATGAAGGGACATGGAGGAATGATGGGGCATGGAGGGATGAAGGGTCATGGAGGGATGATGGGACATGGAGGGATGATGGGACAAGGAGGGATGATGGGACATGGATGGATGCTGGGACAAGGAGGGATAATGGGACACGGAGGGATGATGGGACATGGAGGGATGATGGGACATGGACGGATGATGGGACATGGAAGGATGATGGGACATGCAGGGATGATGGGACATGGGCGGATAATGGGAGGAGCGATGATGGGACATGGAGGGATGATGGGCATAGAGGGATGATGGGCATGGAGGGATGATGGGACATGGAGGGATGATGGGACATGGAGGGATGATGGGCATGGAGGGATGAAGGGACATGGAAGGATGATGATACAAGGAGGGATGATGATACAAGGAGGGATGATGATACAAGGAGGGATGATAGGACATGGATGGATGATGGGACGAGTGATGATGGGAATGGAGGGATGAAGGGACATGGAGGGATGAAGGGACATGGAGGGATGAAGGGACATGGAGGGATGATGGGACAAGGAGGGATGATGGGACAAGGAGGGATGATGGGACATGGATCGATGGATGATGGGACACGGAGGGATGATAGGACACGGAGGGATGATGGGACACGGGTGGATGATGGGACATGGAGGGATGATGGGACACGAAGGGATGATGGGACACGGAGGGATGATGGGACACAGATGGATGCTGGGACACGGAGCGATGATGGGACATTGAGGGATTTTGGGCATGGAGGGATAATGGGACATGGAGGGATAATGGAACATGGAGGGATGATGGGACCAGGAGGGATGATTGGACATGGAGGGATGATGGGACAAGGAGGGATGATTCGACATGGAGGGATGATGGGACAAGGAGGGCTGATGGGACATGGAGGAATGATGGGACACAGATGGATGCTGGGACACGGAGGGATGATGGGATATGGAAGGATTATGGGACATGGAGGGATGAAGGGACATGGAGGGATGATGGGACATGGAGGGATGATGGGACAAGGAGGAATGATGGGCATGGAGGGATGAAGGGACATGGAGGGATGAAGGGACATGGAAGGATGATGGGACATGGAGGGATGATGGGACAAGGGCGGATGATGGGACGCGGAGGGATGATGGGACGAGGAGGGATGATGGGACAAGGAGGGATGATGGGACACGGAGGGATGATGGGACATGGATGGATGATGGGACACGGAGGGATGATGGGACATGGAGGATGATGGGACCAGGAGAGATGATGGGACCAGGAGGGATGATGGGACGAGGAGGGATGATGGAACATGGAGGGATGATGAGACATGGAGGGATGATGGGACCAGGAGGGATGATGGGACATGGAGGGATGATGGGACGAGGAGGGATGATGGGACATGGAGGGATGATGGGAGGAGGAGGGATGATGGGACATGGAGGGATGATGGGCATGTAGGGATGATGGGACACGGAGGGATGATGGGACACAGAGGGATGATGGGACAAGGAGGGATGATGGGGCATGGAGGGATGATGGGACACGGATGGATGATGAGACACGGAGGGATGATGGGACATGGACGGATGATGGGACATGGAGGAATAATGGACATGGAGGGATGATGGGCAGGGAGGGATGATGGGATATGGAGGGATGATGGGACGAGGAGCGATGATGGGACATGGAGGGATGATGAGACATGGAGGGATGATGGGACCAGGAGGGATGATGGGACATGGAGGGATGATGGGACGAGGAGGGATGATGGGACATGGAGGGATGATGGGACGAGGAGGGATGATGGGACATGGAGGGATGATGGGCATGTAGGGATGATGGGACACGGAGGGATGATGGGACACGGAGGGATGATGGGACACGGAGGGATGATGGGGCATGGAGGGATGATGGGACACAGATGGATGATGAGACACGGAGGGATGATGGGACATGGACGGATGATGGGACATGGAGGAATAATGGACATGGAGGGATGATGGGCAGGGAGGGATGATGGGACATGGAGGGATGATGGGACATGGATGGATGATAGGACAAGGATGGATGATGGGCACGGAGGGATGATGGGACACCGAGGGATGATGGGACATGGAGGGATGATGGGACGAGGAGGGATGATGGGACATGGACGGATGATGGGAATGCAGGAATGATGGGACATGGAGGGATGATGAGACATGGAAGGATGATGGGACACGGAGGGATGATGGGACATGGACAGATGATCATGAGCATGGAGGGATGATGGGACATGGAGGGATGATGGGACATGGTGGGATGTGGAGGGATAATGGGACATGGAGGGATGATGGGACATGGAGGGATGATGGGAGACGGAGGGATGATGGGACATGGAGGGATGATGGGACCTGGAGGGATGATGGGACGAGGAGGGATGATGGGACACGGAGGGATGATGGGACACAGAGGGATGATGGGACACGGACGGATGATGGGACACAGAGGGATGATGGAATATGGAGGGATGATGGGACACGGATGGATGATGGGACACGGAAGGATGATGGGACATGGACGGATGATGGGACCTGGAGGAATGATGGGACATTGAGGGATGATGGGACACGGAGGGGTGGTGGGACAAGGGGGGATGATGGAATATGGAGGGATGATGGGACACGGATGGATGATGGGACACGGAGGGATGATGGGACATGGACGGATGATGGGACATGGAGGAATGATGGGACATTGAGGGATTATGGGACATGGAGGGATGATGGGACATGGAGGGATGATGAGACATGGAAGTATGATGGGACACGGAGGGATGATGGGACATGGACGGATGATGGGACATGGAGGAATGATGGGACATTGAGGGATTATGGGACATGGAGGGATGATGGGACATGGAGGGGTGATGAGACATGGAGGGATGATGGCACAAGGGCGGATGATGGGACATGGGCGGATGATGGGACGAGGAGGGATGATGGGCATGGAGGGATGATGGGACATCGATGGATGATGGGCATGGAAGGATGAAGGGACAAGGAGGGATGATGGGACATGGAGGGATGATGGGACATGGAGGGATGAAGGGACATGGAGGGTTGAAGGGACATGGAGGGATGATGGGACAAGGAGGGATGATGGGACATTGAGGGATGATGGGACAAGGAGGGATGATGGGACATGGATGGATGATGGGACACGGAGGGATGATGGGACAAGGAGGGATGATGGGACATGGAAGGATGAATGGACATGGAGGGATGATGGGACATGGGCAGATGATGGGACATGGAGGGATGATGGGACATGGAGGGATGATGGGACACGGAGGGATGATCGGCATGGTGGGATGAAGGGACATGGAGGGATGAAAGGACATGGAGGGATGATAGGACACGGAGGGATGATCGGCATGGAGGGATGAAGGGACATGGAGGGATGATGACACAAGGAGGGATGATGGGACATGGATGGATGCTGGGACAAGGAGGGATAATGGGACACGGAGGGATGATGGGACATGGATGGATGATGGGAGGAGGAACGATGATGGGACATGGAGGGATGATGGGCATAGAGGGATGATGGGCATGGAGGGATGATGGGACATGGAGGGATGATGGGCATGGAGGGATGAAGGGACATGGTGGGATCATGGGACAAAGAGGGATGATGGGACACGGAGGGATGATTTGACATGGAGGGATGATGGGCATGAAGGGACATGGAGGGATGATGGGACCAGGAGGGATGATGCGACGATGAGGGATGATGGGACATCGAGGGAAGATGGGACATGGATGGATGATGGGACCAGGAGGGATGATGGGACATGGAGGGATGATGGGACGAGGAGGGATGATGGCACATGGAAGGATGATGGGACATGGAGGGATGATGGGACGAGGAGGGATGATGGCACATGGAGGGATGATGGGCATGGAGGGATGATGGGACATGGAGGGATGATGGGACACGGAGGGATGATGGGACACGGAGGGATGATGGGGCATGGAGGGATGATGGGACACGGATGGATGATGAGACACGGTGGGATGATGGGACATGGACGGATGATGGGACATGGAGGAATAATGGTCATGGAGGGATAATGGGCAGGGAGGGATGATGGGACATGGAGGGATGATGGGACATGGAGGGATGATGGGACATGGATGGATGATGGGCATGGAGGGATGATGGGACATGGACGGATGATGGGCACGGAGGGATGATGGGACACCGAGGGATGATGGGACATGGAGTGATGATGGGACGAGGAGGGATGATGGGACATGGAGGGATGATGGGACACGGAGGGATGATGGGACACGGAGGGATGATGGGACACGGACGGATGATGGGACACGGACGGATGATGGGACACGGATGGATTATGAGACACGGTTCGGATGATGGGACACGGATGGATGATGGGACACGGAAGGATGATGGGACACGGAGGGATGATGGGACATGGACGGATGATGGGACATGGAGGAATGATGGGACATTGAGGGATTATGGGACATGGAGGGATGATGGGACATGGAGGGATGATGAGACATGGAGGGATGATGGGACATGGGCGGATGATGGGACGAGGAGGGATGATAGGACATGGAAGTATGATGGGCATGGAGGGATGATGGGACATGGATGGATGATGGGCATGGAGGGATGAAGGGAGAAGGAGGGATGATGGGACATGGAGGGATGATGGGACATGGAGGGATGAAGGGACATGGAAGGTTGAAGGGATATGGAGGGATGATGGGACATTGAGGGATGATGGGACAAGGAGGGATGATGGGACATGGATGGATGATGAGACAAGGAGGGATGATGGGACATGGATGGATGATAGGACAAGGAGGGATGATGGGACACGGAGGGCTGATGGGACATGGATGGATGATGGGACAAGGAGGGATGATGGGACATGGAGGGATGATGGGCATGGAGGGATGAAGGGACATGGAGGGATGATGGGACATGGAAGGATGATGGGACAAGGAGGGATGATGGGACAAGGAGGGAAGATGGGAGACGGATGGATGATGGGACACGGATGGATGATGGGACAGGGAGGGATGATGGGACATGGAGGGATCATGGGACATCGATGGATAATGGGACATGGATGGATGATGGGACACGGAGGGATGATGGGACATGGAGGGATGATGGGACATGGAAGGATGAAGGGACATGGAAGGACATGCAAGGATGCATGTCCCATCATCCCTCCGTTTCCCATCATCCCTCGTTCCATCACCCATCCATGTCCCATCATCCCTCGCGTCCCATCATCACTCCTTGTCCCATCATTCATCCATGTCCCATCATCCCTCCATTTCCCATCATCCCTCCATGTCCCTTCATCCCTCCATGTCCCTTCATCCCTCCATGCCCATCATCCCTCCATGTCAAATCATCCCTCCATTTCCCATCATCCCTCCTGCCCATCATCCCTCCATGTCCCATCATCCCACCTCCTCCCATCATCTGCCCATGTCCCATCATCCCTCCATGTCCCATCATCCTTCCATGTCCCATCATCCGTCCATGTCCCATCATCCCTATATGTACCATCATCCGCCCATGTCCCATCATCCCTCCATGTTCCATCATCCTTCCATGTCCCATCATCCATACATGTCCCATCATCCATCCGTGTTCCATCATCCCTCCGTGTCCCAGCATCCCTCCGTGTCCCATCATCCCTCCGTGTCCCATCATCCCTCCTCGTCCCATCATCCGCCCATGTCCCATCATCCCTCCATGTCCCATCATCCACCCATGCCCCAACATCCCTCCATCTCCCATCATCCATCCTTGTCCCATCATCTGCCCATGTCCCATCATCCCTCCATGTCCCATCATCCCTCCATGTCCCATCATCCATTCTTGTCCCATCAATCCTCCGGGTCCCATCATCCCTCCGTGTCCCATCATCCCTCCGTGTCCCATCATCCCTCCGTGTCCCATCATCCCTCCATCTCCCACAATCCCTCCATGTCCCATCATCCCTCCGTGTCCCAGCATCCATCCATGTCCCATCATCCCTCCTTGTCCCATCATCCCTCCATGTCCCATCATCACTCCTTGTCCCATCATCCATCGATGTTCCATCATCCCTCCTTGTATCATCATCCCTCCATGTCCCATCATCCCTCTGTGTCCCATCATCCCTCCTTGTCCCATCATGCATCCATGTCCCATCATCCCTCCTTGTCCCATCATCCCTCCATGTCCCTTCATCCCTCCATGTCCCTTCATCCCTCCATGTCCCTTCATCCCTCCATGCCGATCATCCCTCCGTGTCCTATCATCCCTCCATGTCCTTTCATCCCTCCATGTCCCTTCATCCCACCATGCCGATCATCCCTCCGTGTCCCATCATCCCTCCATGTCCCATCATCCCTCCATGTCCCATCATCTGCCCATGTCCCATCATCCCTCCATGTCCATTCATCCTTCCATGTCCCATCATCCCTCCATGTCCCATCATCCCTCCGTGTCCCATCATCCATTCTTGTCCCATCAATCCTCCGTGTCCCATCATCCCTCCGTGTCCCATCATCCCTCCGTGTCCCATCATCCCTCCGTGTCCCATCATCCCTCCATCTCCCACAATCCCTCCATGTCCCATCATCCCTCCGTGTCCCAGCATCCATCCATGTCCCATCATCCCTCCTTGTCCCATCATCCCTCCATGTCCCATCATCACTCCTTGTCCCATCATCCATCCATGTTCCATCATCCCTCCTTGTATCATCATCCCTCCATGTCCCATCATCCATCTGTGTCCCATCATCCCTCCTTGTCCCATCATGCATCCATGTCCCATCATCCCTCCTTGTCCCATCATCCCTCCATGTCCCTTCATCCCTCCATGTCCCTTCATCCCTCCATGTCCCATCATCCCTCCATGTCCTTTCATCCCTCCATGCCGATCATCCCTCCGTGTCCCATCATCCCTCCATGCCGATCATCCCTCCGTGTCCCATCATCCCTCCGTGTCCCATTATCCCTCCTTGTCCCATCATCCATCCATGTCCCATCATCCCTCCGTGTCTCATCATCCATCCTTGTCCCAGCATCCATCCGTGTCCCATCATCCCTCCATGTCCCATCATCCCTCCTCGTCCCATAAATCCCTCCATGTCCAATCATCCCTCCTCATCCCATCATCCCTCCATTTCCAATGATCCCTCCTCGTCCCATCATCCCTCCATGTTCCATTATCCCTCCTTATCCCATTATCCCTCCATGCCCAAAATCCCTCAATGTCCCATCATTGCTCCATGTCTCAGCATCCATCTGTGTCCCATCATCCCTCCATGCCCATCATCCCTCCATCTCCCATCATCCCTCCGTGTCCCATCATCCCTCCTTGTCCCATGATCCATCCATGTCCCATCATCCCTCCTTGTCCCATCATCCCTGCATGTCCCATCATCCCTCCATGTCCCTTCATCCCTCCATGCCGATCATCCCTCCGTGTCCCATCATCCCTCCGTGTCCCATTATCCCTCCTTGTCCCAGCATCCATCCATGTCCCATCATCCCTCCTTGTCCCATCATCCCTCCTTGTCCCATCATCCATCCATTTCCCATCATCCCTGCTTGTCCATTCATCCCTCCATGTCCCATCATCCCTCCATGTCCCTTCATCCCACCATGCCGATCATCCCTCCTTGTCACATCATCCATCCATGTCCCATCATCCCTCCTTGTATCATCATCCCTCCATGTCCCTTCATCCCTACATGCCCATCATCCCTCCATCTCCCATCATACCTCCGTGTCTCATCATCCATCCATGTCCCTTCATCCCTCCATGCCCATCATCCCTCCTTGTCCCAGCATCCATCCATGTCCCATCATCCCTCCTTGTCCCATCATCCCTCCTTGTCCCATCATTCATCCATGTCCCATCATCCCTCCTTGTATCATCATCCCTCCATCCCTCCATGCCCATCATCCCTCCATCTCCCATCATCCCTCCGTGTCTCATCATCCATCCATGTCCCTTCATCCCTCCATGCCCATCATCCCTCCTTGTCCCAGCATCCATCCATGTCCCATCATCCCTCCTTGTCCCATCATCCCTCCATGCCGATCATCCCTCCATGCCCATCATCCCTCCTTGTCCCAGCATCCATCCATGTCCCATCATCCCTCCTTGTCCCATCATCCCTCCATGTCCCATCATCCCTCCATGTCCCTTCATCCCTCCATGCCGATCATCCCTCCGTGTCCCATCATCCCTCCATGCCGATCATCCCTCCATGTCCCATCATCCCTCCGTGACCCATTATCCCTCCTTGTCCCAGCATCCATCAATGTCCCATCATCCCTCCTTGTCCCATCATCCCTCCATGTCCCATCATCCCTCCATGTTTCTTCATCCCTCCATGCCCATCATCCCTCCATGTCCCATCATCCCTCCGTGTCCCATCATCCCTCCGTGTCCCATCATCACTCCTTGTCCCATCATCCCTCAATGTCCCATCATCCCTCCATGTTTCTTCATCCCTCCATGCCCATCATCCCTCCATGTCCCTTCATCCCTCGATGTCCCTTCATCCCTCCATGCCCATCATCCCTCCATGTCCCATCATCCCTCCATTTCCCATCATCCCTCCATGCCCATCATCCCTCCATGCCCATCATCGCTCCTCCTCCCATCATCCGTCCATGTCCCATCATCCCTCCATGTCCCATTATCCGTCCATGTCCCATCATCCATCCGTGTCCCATCATCCCTCCGTGTCCCATCATCCCTCCGTGTCCCATCATCCCTCCGTGTCCCATCATCCCTCCTCATCCCATCATCCCTCCATTTCCCATCATCCCTCCATTTCCCATCATCGCTCCATGCCCATCATCCCTCCATGTCCCATCATCGCTCCTCCCATCACCCGTCTATGTCCCATCATCCCTCCATGTCCCATCATCCTTGCATGTCCCATCATCCGTCCATCTCCCATCATCCATCCATGTCCCATCATCCATCCGTGTTCCATCATCCCTCCGTGTCCCATCATCCCTCCGTGTCCCATAATCCCTCCGTGTCCCATCATCCCTCCATGTCCCATCATCCCTCCTCATCCCATCATCCGCCCATGTCCCATCATCCCTCCATGTCCCATCATCCCTCCTTGTCCCATCATCCGCCCATGTCCCATCATCCCTCCATGTCCATTCATCCTTCCATGTCCCATCATCCCTCCATGTCCCATCATCCCTCCGTGTCCCATCATCCATCCATGTCCCATCAATCCTCCGTGTCCCATCATCCCTCCATGTTCCATCATCCCTCCATGTCCCTTCATCCCACCATGCCGATCATCCCTCCGTGTCCCATCATCCCTCCATGTCCCATCATCCCTACATGTTCCATCATCCGCCCATGTCCCATCATCCCTCCATGTCCGATCATCCCTCCATGTCCCACCCCTCCATGTCCCATCATCCCTCCTTGTCCCATCATCCATCCATGTTCCATCTTCCCTCCTTGTCCCATCATCCCTCCTTGTCCCATCATCCTTGCTTGTCCCGTCATCCCTTCATGTCCCATCATCCCTCCGTGTCCCTTCATCCCACCATGCCGATCATACGCCCATGTCCCATCATCCCTCCATGTCCCATCATCCTTCCATGTCCCATCATCCGTCCATGTCCCATCATCCCTCCGTGTCCCATCATCCCTCCGTGTCCCATCATCTGCCCATGTCCCATCATCCCTCCGTGTCTCATCATCCATCCATGTCCCTTCATCCCTCCATGCCCATCATCCCTCCTTGTCCCAGCATCCATCCATGTCCCATCATCCCTCCTTGTCCCATCATCCCTCCTTGTCCCATCATCCCTTCATGTCCCATCATCCCTCCGTGTCCCTTCATCCCACCATGCCGATCATACGCCCATGTCCCATCATCCCTCCATGTCCCATCATCCTTCCATGTCCCATCATCCGTCCATGTCCCATCATCCCTCCATGTCCCATCATCCCTCCGTGTCCCATCATCCATTCTTGTCCCTTCTTCCCTCCATGCCCATCATCCATCCATGTTCCATCATCCCTCCGTGTCCCATCATCCCTCCGTGTCCCATCATCCCTCCATCTCCCATCATCCCTCCGTGTCCCATCATTCCTCCTTTTCCCATCATCCATCCATGTCCCATCATCCCTCCTTGTCCCATCATCCCTCCATGTCCCATCACCACTCCTTGTCCCATCATCCATCCATGTTCCATCATCCCTCCTTGTATCATCATCCCTCCATGTCCCATCATCGCTCCGTGTCCCAGCATCCATCTGTGTCCCATCATCCCTCCTTGTCCCATCATCCCTCCGTGTCCCTTCATCCCTCCGTGTCCCATCATCCCTCCGTGTCCCATCATCCCTCCGTGTCCCATCATCCGTCCGTGTCCCATCATCCCTCCGTGTCCCATCATCCCTCCTTGTTCCATCATCCCTCCTTGTCCCATCATCCATCCATGCCCATCATCCCTCCATGTCCCATCATCCCTCTGTGTCCCATCATCCCTCCGTGTCCCATCATCACTCCTTGTCCCATCATCCATCCATGTCCCATCAACCCTCCTTGTATCATCATCCCTCCATGTCCCTTCATCCCTCCATGCCCATCATCCCTCCATGTCCCATCATCCCTCCATGCCCATCATCCCTCCATGCCCATCATCCCTCCTTGTATCATCATCCCTCCATGTCCCTTCATCCCTCCATGTCCCTTCATCCCTCCATGCCCATCATCCCTCCATACCCATTATCCCTCCATGTCCTATCATCGCTCCTCCTCCCATCATCCGCCCATGTCCCATCATCCCTCCATGTCCCATCATCCTTCCATGTCCCATCATCCGTCCATTTCCCATCATCCGTCCATGTCACATCATCCCTCCATGTACCATCATCCGCCCATGTGCCATCATCCCTCCATGTCCCATCATCCTTCCATGTCCCATCATCCGTCCATTTCCCATCATCCATCCATGTCCCATCATCCATCCGTGTTCCATCATCCCTCCGTGTCCCAGCATCCCTCCGTGTCCCATCATCCCTCCGTGTCCCAGCATCCCTCCGTGTCCCATCATCCCTCCGTGTCCCATCATCCGCCCATGTCCCATCATCCTTCCATGTCCCATCATCCCTCCTCTTCCCATCATCCTCCCATGTCCCATCATCCCTCCATGTCCCTTCATCGCTCCATGTCCCATCATCCCTCCGTGTCCCATCATCCATCCATGTCCCATCAATCCTCCGTGTCCCATCATCCCTCCGTGTCCCATCATCCCTCCGTGTCCCATCATCCCTCCGTGTCCCATCATCCCTCCGTGTCCCATCATCCCTCCGTGTCCCTTCATCCCTCCGTGTCCCTTCATCCCTCCATGCCCATCATCCCTCCATTTCCCATCATCCCTCCATGCCCATCATCCCTCCATGCCCATCATCCCTCCATGCCCACCATCCATCCATGTCCCATCATCCTGACTTGTCCCATCATCCGCCCATGTCCCATCATCCCTCCATGTCCCATCATCCCTCCGTGTCCCATCATCCATCGTTGTCCCATCAATCCTCCATGTCCCATCATCCCTCCATGTCCCATCAATCCTCCGTGTCCCATCATCCCTCCGTGTCCCATCATCCCTCCGTGTCCCATCATCCCTCCGTGTCCCTTCATCCCTCCATGTCCCTTCATCCCTCCATGCCCATCATCCCTCCATTTCCCATCATCCCTCCATGCCCATCATCCCTCCATGCCCATCATCCATCCATGTCCCATCATCCCGACTTGTCCCATCATCCGCCCATGTCCCATCATCCCACCATGTCCCATCATCCCTCCGTGTCCCATCATCCATCGTTGTCCCATCAATCCTCCATGTCCCATCATCCCTCCATGTCCCATCATCCCTCCTTGTCCCATGATCCATCCATGTCCCATCATCCCTCTTTGTCCCATCATCCCTCCATGTCCCTTCATCTCTCCATGCCCATCATCCCTCCATGTCCCTTCATCCCTCCATGCCCATCACCCATCCATGTCCCATCATCCCTCCATGCCCATTATCCCTCCATGTACCATCATCCCTCCTCGTTCCATCATCCGCCCATGTCCGATCATCCGCCCATGTCCCATCATCCTGCCATGTTCCATCATCCGTCCATGTCCCACAATCCCTCCATGTCCCTTCATCCTTCCATGTCCCATCATCCCTCTGTGTCCCATCATCCCTCCGTGTCCCATCATCCATCCGTGTCCCATCATCCCTCCGTGTCCAATCATCCATCCGTGTCCCATCATCCATCCGTGTCCCATCATCCCTCCTTGTCCCATCATCCATCCATGTCCCATCATCCCTCCTTGTATCATCATCCCTCCATGTCCCTTCATCCCTCCATGTCCCTTCATCCCTCCATGCCCATCATCCCTCCATGTCCCATCATCCCTCCATGCCCATCATCCCTCCTTGTATCATCATCCCTCCATGTCCCTTCATCCCTCCATGTCCCTTCATCCCTCCATGCCCATCATCCCTCCATTTCCCATCATCCCTCCATACCCATTATCCCTCCATGTCCTATCATCGCTCCTCCTCCCATCATCCGCCCATGTCCCATCATCCCTCCATGTCCCATCATCCTTCCATGTCCCATCATCCGTCCATGTCACATCATCCCTCCATGTACCATCATCCGCCCATGTGCCATCATCCCTCCATGTCCCATCATCCTTCCATGTCCCATCATCCGTCCATTTCCCATCATCCGTCCATGTCCCATCATCCATCCGTGTTCCATCATCCCTCCGTGTCCCAGCATCCCTCCGTGTCCCATCATCCCTCCATGTCCCAGCATCCCTCCGTGTCCCATCATCTCTCCGTGTCCCATCATCCGCCCATGTCCCATCATCCTTCCATGTCCCATCATCCCTCCTCTTCCCATCATCCGCCCATGTCCCATCATCCCTCCATGTCCCTTCATCGCTCCGTGTCCCATCATCCATCCATGTCCCATCAATCCTCCGTGTCCCATCATCCCTCCGTGTCCCATCATCCCTCCGTGTCCCATCATCCCTCCGTGTCCCATCATCCCTCCGTGTCCCTTCATCCCTCCATGTCCCTTCATCCCTCCATGCCCATCATCCATCCATGTCCCATCATCCCGACTTGTCCCATCATCCGCCCATGTCCCATCATCCCTCCATGTCCCATCATCCCTCCGTGTCCCATCATCCATCGTTGTCCCATCAATCCTCCATGTCCCATCATCCCTCCATGTCCCATCATCCCTCCATGTCCCATCATCCCTCCATGTCCCTTCATCTCTCCATGCCCATCATCCCTCCATGTCCCTTCATCCCTCCATGCCCATCACCCATCCATGTCCCATCATCCCTCCATGCCCATTATCCCTCCATGTACCATCATCCCTCCTCGTTCCATCATCCGCCCATGTCCCATCATCCGCCCATGTCCCATCATCCTGCCATGTTCCATCATCCGTCCATGTCCCACAATCCCTCCATGTCCCTTCATCCTTCCATGTCCTATCATCCCTCTGTGTCCCATCATCCCTCCGTGTCCCATCATCCATCCGTGTCCCATCATCCCTCCGTGTCCAATCATCCATCCGTGTCCCATCATCCATCCGTGTCCCATCATCCCTCCTTGTCCCATCATCCCTCCATGTCCCATCATCCCTCCATTTCCCTTCATCCCTCCATGCCGATCATCCCTCCGTGTCCCATCATCCCTCCGTGTCTCATTATCCCTCCTTGTCCCAGCATCCATCAATGTCCCATCATCCCTGCTTGTCCCATCATCCTTCCTTGTCCCATCATCCATCCATGTCCCTTCATCCCACCATGCCGATCATCCCTCCGTGTCCCATCATCCCTCCATGTCCCTTCATCCCACCATGCCGATCATCCCTCCGTGTCCCATCATCCTTCCATGTCCCATCATCCCTCCATGTCCCATCATCCCTCCGTGTCCCATCATTCCTCCTTGTCCCATCATCCATTCATGTCCCATCATCCCTCCTTGTCCCATCATCCCTCCATGTCCCATCATCACTCCTTGTCCCATCATCCATCCATGTCCCATCATCCCTCCTTGTATCATCATCCCTCCATGTCCCATCATCCCTCCATGTCCCATCATCCTTCCATGTCCCATCATCCCTCCTCTTCCCATCATCCGCCCATGTCCCATCATCCCTCCATGTCCCTTCATCCTTCCATGTCCCATTATCCCTCCATGTACCATCATCCTTCCTCGTTCCATCATCCGCCCATGTCCCATCATCCGCCCATGTCCCATCATCCTGCCATGTTCCATCATCCGTCCATGTCCCATAATCCCTCCATGTCCCATCATCCTTCGATGTCCCATCATCCCTCCATGTCCCATCATCCCTCCGTGTCCCATCATCCCTCCGTGTCCCATCATCCATCCGTGTCCCATCATCCCTCCGTGTCCCATCATCCATCCGTGTCCCATCATCCCTCCGTGTCCAATCATCCATCCGTGTCCCATCATCCATCCGTGTCCCATCATCCCTCCTTGTCCCATCATCCCTCCATGTCCCATCATCCCTCCATTTCCCTTCATCCCTCCATGCCGATCATCCCTCCATGTCCCATCATCCCTCCGTGTCTCATTATCCCTCCTTGTCCCAGCATCCATCAATGTCCCATCATCCCTCCTTGTCCCATCATCCCTCCTTGTCCCATCATCCATCCATGTCCCATCATCCCTGCTTGTCCCATCATCCTTCCATGTCCCTTCAGCCCACCATGCCGATCATCCCTCCGTGTCCCATCAATCCCTCCATGTCCCATCATCCCTCCATGTCCCATCATCACTCCTTGTCCCATCATCCATCCATGTCCCATCATCCCTCCTTGTATCATCATCCCTCCATGCCCATCATCCCTCCATGTCCCATCATCCCTCCGTGTCCCATCATCCCTCCGTGTCCCATCATCCATCCATGTCCCATCATCCCTCCTTGTATCATCATCCCTCCATGTCCCTTCATCCCTCCATGTCCCTTCATCCCTCCATGTCCCTTCATCCCTCCTGTCCCATCATCCCTCCATGCCCATCATCCATCCATGCCCATCATCCACCCTTGTATCATCATCCCTCCATGTCCCTTCATCCCTCCGTATCCCATCATCCCTCCGTGTCCCATCATCCGCCCATGTCCCATCATCCCTCCATGTCCCTTCATCCTTCCATGTCCCATCATCCCTCCGTGTCCCATCATCCATCCATGTCCCATCAATCCTCCGTGTCCCATCATCCCTCCGTGTCCCATCATCCCTCCGTGTCCCATCATCCCTCCGTGTCCCATCATCTGTCCATTTCCCTTCATCCGTCCATGTCCCCTCATCCCTCCATGCCCATCATCCCTCCATGTCCCATCATCCCTCCATTTCCCATCATCCCTCCATGCCCATCCCTCCATGCCCATCATCCATCCATGTCCCATCATCCCGACTTGTCCCATCATCCACCCATGTCCCATCATCCCTCCATGTCCCATCATCCCTCCATGTCCCTTCATCCCTCCATGCCGATCATCCCTCCGTGTCCTATCATCCCTCGGTGTCCCATCATCCTTCCTTGTCCCAGCATCCATCCATGTCCCATCATCCCTCCTTGTCCCATCATCCCACCATGTCCCTTCATCCCTCCATGCCCATCATCCCTCCATGCCCATCATCCCTCTATGCCCATCATCCCTCCATGTCCCATCATCGCTCCTCCTCCCATCATCCGCCCATTTCCCATCATCCCTCCATGTCCCATCATCCTTCGATGTCCCATCATCCGTCCATGTCCCATCATCCCTCCATGTCCCATCATCCCTCCGTGTCCCTTCATCCCTCCATGTCCCATCATCCCTCCATGTCCCTTCATCCCTCCATGCCCATCATCCATCCATGTCCCATCATCCCTCCAAGCCCATCATCCATCCATGTCCCATCATCCCTCCATGTCCCATCATCCCTCCTCGTCCCATCATCCGCCCATGTCCCATCATCCCTCCATGTCCCATCATCCCCCATGTTCCATCATCCGTACATGTCCCATCATCCACCCATGTCCCATAATCCCTCCATGTCCCATCATCCACCCATGTCCCATCATCCGTCCATGTCCCATCATCGCTCCGTGTCCCATCATCCATCCGTGTCCCATCATCCCTCCATGTCCCATCATCCCTCCGTGTCCCATCATCCCTTCCTGCCCATAATCCCTCCATGTTCCTCATTCCACCATGTCCCATCATCCCTCCATGTCCCATCATCCCTCCTCATCCCATCATCCACCCATGCCCCATCATCCCTCCATGTCCCATCATCCTTCCTTGTCCCATCATCCCTCCTTGTCCCATCATACCTCTATGTCCCATCATCCCTCCTCGTCCCATCATCCGCCCATGTCCCATCATCCCTCCTTGTCCCATCATCCCTCCATGTCCCATCATCCCTCCATGTCCCTTCATCCCTCCATGCCCATCATCCTTCCATGTCCCATCATCCCTCCGTGTCCCATCATCCCTCCTCGTCCCATAATCCGCCCATGTCCCATCATCCCTCCATGTCCCATCATCCCGCCATGTTACATCATCCGCACATGTCCCATAATCCCTCCATGTCCCATCATCCCTCCATGTCCCATCATCCGTCAATGTCCCATCATCCCTCCATGTCCCATCATCCCTCCGTGTCCTATCATCCCTCTGTATCCCATCATCCATCCGTGTCCCATCATCCCTCCGTGTCCCATCATCCATCCGTGTCCCATCATCCCTCCTTGTCCCATCATCCCTCCATGTCCCATCATCCCTCCTCGCCCCATCATCCCTCCATGTCCCATCATCTCTCCATGTCCCATCATCCCTCCTCGTCCCATCATCCATCCGTGTCCCATCATCTCTCCTGGTCCCATCATCCCTCCATGTCCCTTCATGCCAATCATCCCTCCATGTCACATCATCCCTCCGTGTCCCATCATCCCTCCTTGTCCCATCATCCATCCATCTCCCATCATCCCGTGTCCCATCATCCCTCCTTGTCCCATCATCCATCCATGTCCCATCATCCCTCCTTGTCCCATCATCCATCCATGTCCCATCATCCCTCCTTGTCCCATCATCCCTCCATGTCCCATCATCTCTCCATGTCCCTTCATCCCTCCATGCCCATCATCCCTCCATTTCCCATCATCCCTCCATGTCCCATCATCCCTCCTTGTCCCATCATCCATCCATTTCCCATCATCCCTCCTTGTCCCATCATCCGCCCATGTCCCATCATCCCTCCATGTCCAATCATTCCTCCATGTCCCATCATCCCTCCATGTCCCATCATCCCGCCATGTTCCATCATCCGTACATGTCCCATCATCCACCCATGTCCCATAATCCCTCCATGTCCCATCATCCACCCATGTCCCATCATCCGTCCATGTCCCATCATCGCTCCGTGTCCCATCATCCATCCGTGTCCCATCATCCCTCCGTGTCCCATCATCCCTCCGTGTCCCATCATCCCTTCCTGCCCATAATCCCTCCATGCTCCTCATTCCACCATGTCCCATCATCCCTCCATGTCCCATCATCCCTCCTCATCCCATCATCCGCCCATGCCCCATCATCCCTCCATGTCCCATCATCCTTCCTTGTCCCATCATCCCTCTATGTCCCATCATCCCTCTATGTCCCATCATCCCTCCTCGTCCCATCATCCACCCATGTCCCATCATCCCTCCTTGTCCCATCATCCCTCCATGTCCCATGATCCCTCCATGTCCCTTCATCCCTCCATGCCCATCATCCATCGATGTCCCATCATCCCTCCATGTCCCATCATCCCCCCTTGTCCCATCATCCCTACGTGTCCCATCATCCATCCGTGTCCCATCATCTCTCCTGGTCCCATCATCCCTCCATGTCCCTTCATGCCCATCATCCCTCCATGTCACATTATCCCTCCGTGTCCCATCATCCCTCCTTGTCCCATCATCCATCCATCTCCCATCATCCCGTGTCCCATCATCCCTCCTGTCCCATCATCCATCCATGTCCCATCATCCCTCCTTGTCCCATCATCCCTCCATGTCCCATCATCCCTCCATGTCCCATCATCCCTCCATGTCCCATCATCCGTCCATGTACGTTTGTGTTTGTGATATTTCAAAAACTGTTGAACATTTCATATTCATCTTACAGATATGTATTCCTCATGACATGATCTCAACCTGATTCGATCACGGCTGTGATTGGATGAATTATGTAACAATACTTGCAAAGGTTGTCATGATCTTCTGTGGCAAAGCTCCACATTTTGCTCGCACCATCTGCAACGGGATGTGCATGATCTTGATTCCGGTGTTTGTCCAAGTTTGGACAAAACCACAAAATAACAGCACAGAAGGAAAACTAATAAAAACAACAACAACAACAACAACAACAACAACAACAACAACAACAACAACAACAACAAACCTGGAAACAGTTTACCTTGTTTTCAAAGCAACCACAAGTGTTGCATCAACTACCCAGAAAAACAACCACTTGCCCACTTTCTTGTTCAAGTGTTCATCAACAACCAGGTTTGTTTATCTATTATATTATTTATTTATTTCACAGTTTTCCAGGTATATGCCCGTTGTTTCAAGGTATATGTCCATTGTTACCTTCGCAAACTTCGTTTGACGAAGGTTTTGTATTGACCCCTGTGTATTTATTTATTGGTAAATATGTGTGCGGACAACATTGCGAAAAAACTGCTGGACCGATTTGCATGAAATTTTCAGAGATGATGTGCTCAAGGATGCCAGGCGAAGCTTTTGGGAGCAATCGGGTTAAAGGTCAAGGTCACGGTCACGAAAAGGTCAGAATCGTTTTTTCGTCATAACGCGGTCAATTTTATCCGAACGAGATAAAACCAACACCAAAATGTTCATTACTCAATTATACATTCTAGGCTATGCCACATGAAAGTGTGGCGTAATTACCCTAGGTCGCGGTTGGGGGTCAAAGTCAAGGGGGTCACCAAAAATGGTATTAACAATGTTTTGGATCACTTTATACAAAAACTTTACAGCGGATTAGCTTGAAATTGTGTGGGAAGGTTTGTTGTCATGAAAAGACAAATCGAGTAGATTTTTGGAGCGATCGGATCAAAGGTCAAGGTCAAGGTCACAAAAAGGTCAAACATTTTTATTTTCGCGATAACACAGTCAATTTTATTCCAATTTACATCAAATTAATGCCAAAATGATCAGTATTCAATGCCCTATCCTCAAATATAACATATTATATGGTGTTGCTGTAACCCGAGTTAGCGGTTGGAGGTCAAAGGTCAAGGGGTCACCACAAAGCATTTTTCATTGGGCAGCGTCGTGGACAACATTACGCAAAAACCACTTAGCAGATTGTCATGAAATTTTGTTCGACTTGTTTGACATCATGAGAGGACAAATCGATTAGATTTTGGGAGCGATCGGATCAAAGGTCAAGGTCAAGGTCACAAAAAGGTCAAAATCGTTTTTTGCGATTAAAGTGGCAATTTTGTTCCGATTTACATCATATTAAGTCCAAAATGTTCAGTATTCAAATCCAGATCCACTGATATTGCGTATGGTATAGTGTTTGCAACCCTAGTTAGTCTGTGGAAGTCAAAGGTCAAGGGGTCACCAAAATGGAGTTTTTGATTGGGAAGCGTTGTGGACAACATTACACAAAAACCACTTTGCAAATTGTCATGAAATTTTGTGGATGTGTTTGGCATCACGAGAGGACAAATCGATTAGATTTTGGGAGCGATCGGATCAAAGGTTAAGGTCAAGGTCACAAAAAGGTCAAAATCGTTTTTTCGCGATTAAATTGTCAATTTTGTTTTGATTTACAGCAAATTAACTCCAAAATGTTCAAAATTAAATTCCCCATCCTCGAATATGACACATGGTATAGTACTTTTGTCACCCAAGGCAGCGGTTGGGGGTCAAAGGTCAAGGGGGTCACACAAATTCACATTTATATCGGAAAGCGTTGTGGACAACTTAACGCAAAAAAACAAAACGCAGAGAGGCTTTAATTGTTTTGGATTTGTTTGGCATCATGAAAGGACAAATCCATTAGATTTTGGGAGCGATCGGTTCAAAGGTCAAGGTCACAAAAAGGTCAACATCGTTTTTCATGATGAAAACGGTTAATATGTTTCCGATTTACATCAAATTAACTCCAAATTGTTCAGTGTTCAATTCCCCATCTTCTGAAATGACACAAGGTCTAGTACTATTGTCACCCTAGGTAGCGGTTGTGGGTCAAAGGTCATGGGGGTCACGAAATGCATAGTTGTATTGAGATGCGTTGTGGACAACTTAATACAAAGGTAATAATAATAGGTGGATCAGCTGATATTTTTCTGAGATGTTTGACATCATAAGAGGACAAATCGATTCGATTTTGGAAGCGATTGGATCAAAAGTCAAGGTCACAATAAGGTCAAACTCATTTTTTCGTGATAACAGTTTCAAATTTGTTCCCATTTACATCAAATCAATGCCAAATGTTCAGTATTCAATTCACCACCCTCTAATATGACACATGTACAATGCTGTCACCCAAGGGAGCGGTTGGGGTGGGGGGAGTGTTGAAAGGAGTATCTGTCTTTGTCCACAACAGGACAATTAATATCGTGACGTTATACAGACCTCCATCACAGAGTCAAACGGCGTTCAAAGATAAACTTAAACTTTTCCTGATGGCACTAAATACAGAACGATTGACGGTAATTCTGGGTGACTTCAATTTTGACCTGCTTGGTGCTCCGGAAAACGATATCCTACAGCTGATGGCACAACACGGGTTCCGCCAGTCTGTGACCGAGCCAACGACAGACCAGAGATCTCTACTGGACCACGTATACGTCAACCAGCCAGTCACCGTACACGTGGATGTCGTTGACATGTACTATTCAGACCACGACATGCTTTGTGTCTCCCTCGAAATATGATTTTTTTTTTATTCCTCGCATTTGTGGCACATTCGCGATCACCGAAAATGTGTTGTTCCCATTTCAAATATTTCAACATAACGTTTCATGAGTAGATCTAACTAAATAACATGTATCTTTTGCCAACTTCTGTTCGTCTCCTATTATCGACTTTAATCTCATACATTTCCATATTTGTCTGTGTTCTTTGTCATCACCATGTTCCGTCAAGTATAATAAATACAATATTGAACACGTAATAACTCAGTCGTTTGTTGTTAATCACCATTTCGCCCCTTCCCCAACACTTCCTGGTGAAGTTTGGGTGTAAACTAGAATATATCTCTGTCTCTAAACTATGTGTCTGTTGATGCAACAAGGGCCATAAGGGCCCTACCAAAATTAGTTACTCAGTAAAATACAACAAATTTTCATTAAGGAGACTTGGTATAGTTTGATATGCACATAGCTTCGCTCATGGTTTCGAAAAAGGAGTTTTACTTTCTTGTTTAATTAGACGCCATTTAAAATGACGTTTTTGTCCTCGCTCGGATTTGAAAACATGATCTACTTGATCCAGGTCGTGTCTGCGTGGTCAGTGCCATTCGACCGAATCCGACCCTACATGCTACAGAGTTCGGCCCTCGGGACAACGAATCACCTAAAATTGTCATAATCGTAATAGTTCTAATAACAAAATCCTTTCACAAAATCCGGATCATGGACTTTAAATTTGAGAAATTCCCGAGCAGATTTTGTGGAATTTTAGTTCCTCATTTCACTCTCATGCCGTGTTCAAACTAGTGGCTGCGGCGAAGGTATACGCTCTACGAGTGCCCGTTCTAGTTTATAGGTATATGTCAGTAGGGTGAATATACTGGTTCTAGCTCACTTTTCCCCATGTAAATGAATGGGGGGTTTTCAGCGATTCATATTTTTTTCCCTAAAAATAAACCCCTTTTTATCCCAAGGTATATTTATTTGTCTCCCCTTTTAACCTGGGGATACTTTTTTGAAATAACCCATGCAATAAGATAAAGATTTGTTCAAGTACTAAAGTGGTAATGTGATTTGTTAAAGGTGATTCGAAAGAAATATCTGAAACGTCTAAGCCTCGGGACACTCTTTATCAAATAACCGATGCATATTGTTTAGCTCACTCATTGAACCTATAAAGATTTGTTCATTCTCAAATTCCTTCAATAGTTTAATTTTCTTTGCACAATAATCTCCATCTAAAATATTGAAAAACAAAATATTTGAATCTTTATATTTTTTAAGATACCCCTTTTGTGCCATTACGAAATGATAAACTTCTCTAAATGCTCTTGTTTGACCACCTCCTGAGCCACAGGTTATTTTCGTTAAGCCCCGCCCACTTTTCATAAGCCCCGCCCACTTTCAAATGGAATTTTATTAAAGCCCCGCCCACTTTTCACGATGTATTCAATAAGCCACGCCCACTTTCCTCTAAGCCCCGCCCATCCCCTGTGGAATTTTATAAGCCCCGCCCACTTTTCTTTAAGCCCCGCCCACTTTTCATGAGGTTTTTATAAACCACGCCCACTTTTCCTAAGCCCCGCCTACTTTTGCTAAGCCCCACCTACTCTTACATAATTTCCAGTTCATCTCTGACTCACAAAGAAATCACAAGAAAATTCCAGCATGTTATGGTTTTGAAAAAATTTCCCAAAGAAGGCCTGCGTGGGCTTGCCCAGGGAATTTCCAAAGGAAACCACACCCACCAGTCTTTCCCTATAAAAGCCTCATGCCCAGGCTCCATTTTAAACATTTTTTGCTGGCCATGGTGTGCTGTGTGCTTGCCTGGAACTCTCAGACTTGTATGGAACTAAACCTTCAAGTTGATGAACTGGATTCAAACCTCTTATCTGTTGAGGTAAGATTTTTATTTTCCTATTTTCAAACTTTGATTGAAGCATACTCATTTAATAATTAAATAACTTAATTAATACATTATTATTTTCTCTCACAGGAAATTGTATCTGAAATGCAATATGAAAATACCGATTTTGCCACAACTTGGGGCGAAATTGTTGGCTTGGTTGAAGACCTTGTGAGCGACCAAGACCCACAGAACGAGCAAGACCTTGAGTGGGATGACTTTGGGGTTCCTTGGAACTCTCCGACTTGTATGGAACTAAACCTTCAAGTTGATGAACTGGATTCAAACCTCTTATCCATTAAGGTAAGATTTTATTTCCCTATTTTCAGTTCCTTTTATCATCGACTCATTTAATAATTAAATAACTTAATTAATACATTATTATTTTCTCTCACAGGAAATTGTATCTGAAATACGAAATGAAAATACTGCTTTTGCTACAACTTGGGGTGAAATTGTTGGCTTGGTTGAAGACCTTGTGAGCGACCAAGACCCACAGAACGAGTTCGTCCTTGATGACCCAACCAAAGAGTTATACCTTGGAGACTAGCAAAATCCTGAAAAAGAGTTTTACAGCAATAGTACTCATTGTGAGTTATCAAGACAATACCCACTGAACAAGTTATACCTTGATGAGCCAGAATACAAGTTTTACCTTGGAAACTCACAAATTTTGAAAAATCAGGAAATGAGTTCTGCCTTGATGGTTTAAATAACTACCTTGGAGACTCAGGAAAAGGGTTCTGCCAAGATGGTTCTAAATATGGGGCCTACCTTGGAGACTCACAAATTTTGAAAAAATCAGTAAATGAGTTCTGCCTTGATGGTTAAAATAACTACCTTGGAGACTCACGAAAAGGGTTCTGTCAAGATGGTTCTAAATATGGGGCCTACCTTGGAGACTCACAAATTTTGAAAAAATCAGTAAATGAGTTCTGCCTTGATGGTTTAAATAACTACCTTGGAGACTCAGGAAAAGGGTTCTGCCAAGATGGTTCTAAATATGGGGCCTATCTTGGAGACTCACAAATTTTGAAAAAATCAGGAAATGAGTTATCCTTAAGAGACTTTGTAAGTTGGTTTTATTTTGAATACTTGAAATGTGGGTTCTGGCTTGATAACTCACAATGTGATACATATCTTGGAAACTCAACGGGAATGTGGTTATACCTTGAAGACTTGGAAAGTTGGGTTTATGTTGGAGACTTGAAACTTTTTTGGAGACTTTTATTTATTTATTTATTTATTTATTATTATTATTATTTTATTTATTTATATTTTGGAGACTTTTGGAGTTGCTATCACTCTTTAGGATCTAAACCTATCGATGTAGTTCTTTGTCGGATGGTGCTTGATGGGAGCAAGATCAAGAAAGTTCTGGGAAGAAAGTGCAGGCTTACTCCCCCTTTCTACGTCATCAAACCTGAAAGCCTTAAAAGACAGAATTGGAAGAAGAGAAAAAAAAACCGTAAAAAATATATATATTGGTGGAAATCTCATTTTGAAAAAGACATTGTGTTGGGCGAGGATTGAGTTGGGGTTGAGATTTTGAATGTGAGGGTTGGGGTTGAGATTTTGAATGTGAGGGTTGGGGTTGAGATTTTGAATGTGAAGGTTGGGACACACACACACACACACACACACACACACACACACACACACACACACACACACACACACACACACACACACACACACACACACACACACACACACACACACACACACATCAACAAACAAAGTGAAGCCTTGACTATTCAGTTGAGGATTCTGTGTTTGGGGTTCACAGATCTAAGAACGTCCACCCCTTGACACACATTATATACTGTTATACACCTCGGACTTGGCCCTCGAGTGTCCACAACGGTGTATAGTAGGAGTGAGTGAAGCGCCAACCCATTGCTCCCATTGCACACACTTTATATACTGTTATACACCTCGGACTTGGCCCTCGAGTGTCCACAACGGTGTATAGTAGGAGGGAGTGAAGCGCCAACCCATTGCTCCCATTGCACACACACACACACAAACACACACACACACACACACACACACACACACACACACACACACACACACACACACACACACACACACACCAACAAACAAAAGTTAAGCTTCGACTATTCAGTTGAGGATTCTGTGTTTGGGGTTCACAGATCTAAGAATGTCCCCCCTTGACACACATTATATACTATACTGTTATACACCTCGGACTTGGCCCTCGAGTGTCCACAGCGGTGTATAGTAGGAGGGAGTGAAGGGACAACCCATTGCTCCCATGGGTATTATCTGCTTAGTTTTGTCTTTTGTAATTCCTGTGAATAAAATGAACCTAAAATCTCTTCCCCTTCCAAATCATATATCTTATAAGTCCAAGGAACCGTATCTATTACATCAACAATTTTAAAAAGTTCGTTCGTCCATCGTTTAGTATAACACTTTTCAAAATGAGATTTCCACCTATATATTCTTACGATATCACCAACTTTGAACTTAGGTTTTCTGACATTAATCTCTTTTTCATATTTTAATTTTGTAAATGTTTCTGATGGTTTCATATTTGTTGACGTGTGAATCGTGTCATTATACTTATCCACAATATCCTGAATAAAAGATGACCATTGTTGTGAACCGAGTTGTGTGAATTTTTTATATAGTCTCTCTTTTAAGGTACGATTAAAACGTTCAACAACAACTGCCTTCCCTTCATTAAAGGTACTGTATGATGTAACACTGTTATTTTTTAGAAAATTCATAAATGTCTTGTTATAAAACTCTCTACCCTCATCAGTCCACAATTTTTTTAGGTTTTCTCTTACTTTTATTAAATATCTGTTGAAAGGCAAATATAAGAGTATTTCCTGTTTTGTTTTTAAAGGGACAACCCATGCGTATCTACTCCTCAAATCAATAACGGTTAAAGCATACTTGTACCCCTTATCATTATTGAGTTCAATCAAATCAGCGGACCAGATATAATCAACTTCCTTGGAATAAACTTTCCTTCTACGTGAAATTTCCTTCAAAATGAAACTTTGTGAATATTGGTTTATGTAATTCATCAGCTAATTGCTCTTCAGTCTTAATGACATCATTAGAGCCTATAAGTTTTTGAATTTCCAAGTCCAAGTTTCAATTTAGCACTGATCATCTTCTTCACAATGAACCGATCAACTTTTTCTCTCAAGGTTGGATTTTGTATCAGAGACAAATTATACAACATTTCTCTATTGGCTTCATGCTTTTCTTCCAACGTTGTGGTATTCCCATAATCAATATCGTGTCTCATGCACACTTCATCAACTCTATTGATAGGCTTACTCCAGGATTTAGGATTGTCTGCCTCATCTAATCTTTTATCCAAGTTTGTGCCTGGACCACAGAAAGAATACCCTGGAAGATGTAATTCCCCTGGTATTCCAGGAGTTGTAAATTTACTTCCTGATAAAAACTTTTGTATATCTCCTCCGAGTTTGTGTTTGGAGATAAATTGATTTTTTTAAACCACATACCGAACATATACCTTTTTGTATAACCCTGTTATTTT
>NW_028222146.1:7500-20000 GCF_056783735.1 Eptatretus burgeri
CCATATTTCTTGTGCGTGTTTATATTCCTTATCACTTATCTCTTCTTCATAAAGGTTATTATAGAAACTTTCTTTTGAAGGAAGTTGTGTTTCTTTAAATCTCATAAATGAATCCATATAATCATAAGGATAAATTCCCTTACTTGTAAGAATTTTCTCTTTACTTTGAATTTCATTCCTTGTTTGAATTTCCTCTCTCGTAAGAATTCCTTCTTTAATCAGAATTTCATCTTTAATCTGAATTTCCTCTTTAGTTCGAATTTTCTTTATAATTAGAATTTCATCTTCAGTTAGAATTTCCTCTTTACTTTGAATTCTCTCTTTAATCTGAATTTCCTCTTGAGTGAGAATTTCCTCTTTTGGAAAGAATGAATTAAGATTTGGAAAAGAGTCCGTGGAGCTTAGATTTGATGCGAGGTAGGCTAGTGGTGTTCCCATAAACTTGTAAGAATCTAAAAACCTAATACGAGTTATAGGTTTTGTGAATATCATTTTTGAAAATGAAATATACTTTTGACTTGTGTTTGTTATAGCAGAAATATTCCCTGGTGTTTTTGAAAGTTCATTTATAAATAGATGTGTATCATAGTTGGCGCTGTTGTGAAGAAAGACTGGAATAAAAGAAGGTAATTTATAATTAAGATTACAACAGGAATGAGCGGGACCTCTATATTTACCAGTAAGATGACAATGGTCTCTAACTTTAAACTCCTTAATTTCCCCCTCACAAATATGACAGATATTGTTCATTCTAAATTCTAATTTTTCTTCTTTGGTTAATTTCATCGGTTCATTTGTTTCTTTCATTAATTTAGTGAGTCTTATACAATCCTTTTCTAATCGTTTTACAAACTCTTGTGAAGCATTTTTTCCACGATAATGTTCAAGTTTGTTATACTTTTCTCCAACAGATGATTTGATATAATAACAGAAACCACAAGGAATATGTTTTTGATATTTATTTGTATATGGTTCTTTTGGATTAGGAGAAGCAGTATTTATCTTTTAAGGATACATTCAAAATCAGCGTATATCACAAATGGGTGCATGATAGATTTATTATAATCTTCAAAATAAATCTTTTCACCAGGTTTAGGCATTGTAATTACAGCTGATTTATGATTACTACAATATTTTGAATGTTGTTCTAATCGTTCTTTTGTATGAAATGAATTAAGACATCGCTTACAAGGATATATTTTGTTTGCTGTTCTGAATACCTGAGAAGAGATTAATCTTGATAAATTATTGATGTATGTGTAATGTGAATTCTTTCCAACACTAAAATATAAAAGGTCAATGTGTGTTTCTTCATTTTTATAGTTGTTTGAAATTTTTAATATTTGAACTTTGTTTGTATCCGTTAATCCATATACATTAATAGAAAGATTATTCTTTTTCTCAAATTTAGGAATATCTGTTAATGGCATTGGGAATTTAAAATCTTTAATGTCCAAGGTATTCTCATATTTCATATATTGTTTTACTCTTTCTGAATTACATTTTGGTGGATGTAAGTGAGCAAGAACAGACCAGAGAAAACATTTATTATCATTGTTCTTAATATTAACAACTGCCTTCTTTAGTTTTATTTCTTTTGGTAATTCAATATAAGAAGAAGCTTTAAGAGGGTTTGATTTTAGAATGTGTATATCTAAAAAGATGATTTTTTTAATATTGAATCCACTTCCTACCACTGTATTATCAACATCCTCCTCTTGTCTTGATAGTTCTTCATAAACCCCACTATTCAAAAAATCTTGAAATGATGTTATAAAATGAAGATCTGTTCTCATATAAGGAGTTTGTTCTTCATCTTGTCTTTTCATATTCATTTTCACTCCCATATAAAACTTTAAAGTTTTTATTTCTTTTAATGTCTTTTTAATAAATTTTTCAACATCGGGTTTCACTATTTCAATTGATTCAGCTATTGATGATGGACTGAGTTCTCCAAATTGAAAAATCCTTATTTTTATATGCCCTTTAAATGCCTCATCAGTGTTTTTAATATAATAGTCTCCCTTTACTTTAAACTCATTTTTCTTGTGTTTTTGTGATTGAAGATGTTGATTATAACTACTCTTCAAAACATCCTTTGAACAGATATCACAATGTTTTCTTTCCAACTCAAGAGGAGATATTTGATGAAATAGATTAAATGTGTGTTTGTTGGTTCGGAGGTGTTTTCTATAATGTTTATATTCGTGATTACAAACATCGCAGTACGTTGTATTCACCATATTTATAGAATAAAACTTTGCTTAAACTAAAATTTTCTTGATGAAAATTTCGTTTAATTTATAGGTGAATCTGTGCTTAAAAACATTTTATCCTCCAACTTTTTCACTTAATAAATACAATGTTTCAAGACACAAAAGACAAGTTTCAATCAATCTCTTCATCTGTTAAAGATACTGAGAAATATGTCAAGGATGTAAAATTGAACAAAGATAAATATAACAACTATTGGATAAAAACTATTATGGTAAATAATATGAGTTCTTCAATTTCCTTCAGTGGAAGGGCTTTTAGTATACCTGGTAGAACATCAATTAAAGTATCTCTAACAAAAGTTTCTCCTCTCCTTCTAGTAATATATTCAAAACTAGAAAAAGCAATGAAACAAGAAAAAGTATCAAAGAACAAAAACCTTATGGATGAAGCTTTAGAAAGAAAAGATAAGACCATCTGTAATATGCAAGGAGAAATTTGTATTTTTTTCAACAACCCTAAAGATGTAAATCTTGATGAAATAAAGGATGTTAATATATCAGGTGAAATGACATTTCGTTCAATAGTAGTTAACGATAATTTTAAAATTACCTTTAATATAAAAAATGTTGTCGTTGAATCTGATAATGAAAAAAGTATATCGATATCGATGGTAATATACAACTGAAAGTATAGATGAATTTCAGTTTAAGTAAAGTTTTACTTTATAAATATGCTAGACTTTCCTGATTCTCCATATGACAAATTTGAGAATTGTCCTGCGTGTGAAAGACAGGGATTAAACACAGAGTCAAAAGCCTATAACCAATGTATATTCTGTGATTATCTTCTAATTAATGATAATAAAAATATAAAAAGGAAAATAATTCTTTTAGATTTACACCAAAAATGAATTACTTTACAAGATTGATTAGAGAAATGAATGTAAAGTATGAGGATGATAACACACCTTTCCTTACAAGGGAAGAAACTGAACGTATAAGAGAAATGTTCAAAGGATTGTTGTTGTATATTATTCATGGATGTAATTTTCAGGGAAATATCAACACAAGATATTGTATAAATAAAATAATGGATTATCTTGAAATTAAACCTGAACTTAGGATAAAATATAGAGTTTCTAAAAAAGCTAATAATAAATTAAATAACCTGTTTTTCAAATATATAAATGAATGATTTTTTACCTATTTGGGAAAATAAGATAAAATTTAACAACCATAAAAATCTCCCAAATTCATTAAGATGTCTCATAGTTGGTTCAAGTGGATGTGGAAAAACCTGCTTACTTTTAAAAATGCTCCTCACTCCCAACTTTTTAGATTATGATAATTTAATAATTTTCACAAAGTCGAGTTTTCAACCAGAGTATCAACTACTCTCACAAGGTTTTAATGCTGGTCTTCAAAAAGAAGATATAATAGGTTTATTTAAACGTCAAAAAACCTAAATGATTATAACATTGAAGATATAATTCAACTATTTTGTGATACACAGAGATGTAAAAAGAAATCAAATCTTATAACTTGTATTCTTAGTGATAATACGGATGATATACCGTCTCCCAAGATTTGGATAAATCAAAAAGAACCTCGTTATCTTTGATGATTGTGTTAATGAGAGAAACCAAACGGTAATGGACAGCTACTACACAAGAGGGAGACATTCTTCTTGTAATTGTATTTATCTTAGTCAATCGTACTTTCAACTTCCTCGCTGCTCCATCAGAAACAATGCTAATACTTTTATTTTATTCAAGTTAAATTCAATAGATATCAATAATTTTTGGAGAGATAATTGTTCTACATTATGTAGTAAAAAGAAATTTGAGGATTATATGAAGCACACGACTGAAAAATATAAATATATTGTTGTGAAACAAGATGAGATATTAAGGGATATATTTTTTGTTTTATAAACAATTACATATATAAATGACAACTATTATTATAAATCTTGTGGGTAAATCTGCTTCTGGAAAAAACTTTCATAAATCAAGGTTCTTGTGTAGTACAAATGAGAATATTGTAAATTTACTTAAAAAACACCCCGTGATACGCATTGTATCAACAACAACTAGAGCAATAAGACCTGGAGAAGTAAAAGGTGAAGATTATCACTATATTTCAGTGGAGGAACATATGCGATTGAGGAATGAAGGACAAATATTTGAGGAGGTTTCTCTTGGTACAACAAAATATTCACATTGTAAGAGTGAGTTAAAGAAACTAAAATCTGGTGGTGTTGGGATATTAGAAACTAATCCAGAAGGAACGAGACAAATTATTAAATATCTGAGCGGAGTGAAGATTTTATCATTCGGTTTTGATGTTGATGAAGAAACTCAACACAAACGTATGAAAAGCAGAGATGCAAGGATTAGTGAAGAAGAAATTACAACTCGCATTAATGTTAATAAAGAATTTGATGAAATATTTAAAGAAAAGGATTTATTTGAACACATCTACTTGAATGATGAAGAAAAGGAAAATTTCCCTGTTGATCTTTACAATTCATTAAATGATATTTTACAATAAATAAATGGATACAAAAGAAAGAGCAAGAAGATTTAAGGAACATCAAGAGTTGGTTTCAAAAGTTGTAAAACAACAGGAAGACATAAAGAAGAAACGCAGACAGAAACTAACGGGCGAAGAAGCATTTGAAAAAAACAAGAGAAATTTTTTAAACCACTTTTAAAAACTTCCCAAGAAAAAATGAAAGATGTTTCCACAGTTCCCACAGTAGAATATACTCCTAGAAAGCTTCAAATGTTAAAAGATTTCAGTCAAATGACGGAGGAAGAATTAGAGCATTTAGGAGAATTAGAATATGATGATGAAGGTTTATTTCAACAACTGGAAGAGATTAATCAACCCCCTGATTATATTGTGAATGCTGTTCAAAACAATGAATATTCAGCGGATTCAAAAACCAAAGCAGGACTCATTCCAACAGAACAACCAGCAATATTTCATCTTGTTCAAGAAAAGGTATTGATATTTAATGATGAATTAAGGTTCTTAAGTTCTGCTCAACCCCTGTTAAACTAACTCCGAGATTAATGTTTCTTCTCACAAAAGATGGAAGACAAGGTTCAACTGTGAGGGATGAATCAAAGTATATTGATAAACCATTGGATATGGAAAATAATGATGATAGAGTATATATTGATTTGCTGAACACTCTAAATTATAAGGTTATTCTTTCTGGTAAAAGTAGGAAGAATGAGAAGGAGAAACACATTATTCAGGCTTTAAGTATCCTTGGTTCAGGTATTAGTTTTCTTCCAAATGACCCATCGCAATTAGTTAATAGACTGTTATTGTTGTTCGGCAGTAAGAAGGCTGGAAATAACAATTGTTTTAATGAAGCATCAGCCATTTTAGACCAGTTGATGAACATGAAAATAATTAATAAATCTCAATATAAAGACATTTTAACTCGTATTAAATAAGATGAGAAGCACAATCCTGAGTTTTAATTTCACAACAAGCGACCACACATCTTCATTCCCATACCCACTACAACTTGACACAACAAAAGAATATGAGGCATCTTTATTGTCCATGGAGACTTATAATACCTTATTTAATATAACCGAGAAAAATGACAAGTTTAGTTATAATCCGGGAAGTGGATACAAAACGATAACAGTCTCAATTCGAGCATACGAGATTTCTCAAATATCTTCCGAAATTGCTCGTCTTATGAAAGAACAGGGTGATGAACCAAAAAATATTGTTA
Source organism: Eptatretus burgeri (assembly GCF_056783735.1). Lineage (NCBI taxonomy): Eukaryota > Metazoa > Chordata > Myxini > Myxiniformes > Myxinidae > Eptatretus > Eptatretus burgeri. The sequence continues at coordinate 13,480 of NW_028222146.1, forward strand.
TAAACATTCAAAAACATACTTCAAAATCAACGATTAAAGTTAAAAATAACTACAAGGTTGATTTCACAATTGATAATTCATTTAGAGAGTTATTAGGTTTCTCCTCAAAAAAGATTGAAACTAATGGGACGTTTTACAGTGATAATGTCATTCAAATATCCTCAGGAATAAATTCGGTGTTAATTCACTGTGATTTGATTGATGGTGCTTATAATGATGGATTAAAAACAAATACAATATTTTCATTCAGCGCATACTCAACCCCAATTGGTTATAAATTCAATATGGAGCCTAAAAATTTGGTTTATCTACCTGTGTCAGGAAAACCATACACAGAGTAAATTTTAGGATAACCGACCAAGATAATCGTGTGATTTCTTTTAATGGAGAAGTTATATCCATCAGAATTCACCTACGTGAAGTTTTTCAATAAATAAATACGATGGTTATTGTGAGGAAGCACGAGTTGGGAAAATATAAAATAATTACAGGGGATGGGATGTTCCTTTCCCCGTACTACAAGGGTGAAGGTATGTATCTTGGTAGAGGATACTATAAACCTAAGAGACAAAGGGGTGTTGGACATCAATTTAGAGGAGATGGGATAATTGATACTCTCATGGGTATTGGTTCAACTATTCTTAAACATAAAGACCTAATTGGTTCAACTGCTTCTGCTGTGGGAAATGTAGCAGGTGCTGTAAAGAGTATAAAAGATGCTCAGAAAGAATCTCATAAATTACAAGCAATAAAAGAAATTAAGAAAGGTAAAACTCAGTTGTCCCCCAAGAACGACAGAAAATAATTCAAATACTTGGATCAGGGTTTCAAAAGTTTTAACATCTTTTTTCCTAAATAAATACAAGTATGGAAGCAATTGATAGTATCTATGATTTGGATGATACTATTATTATCTCAAACTCCACTAAAAAAGAAGATTACTTCAAGGTAAATGCAATAACTGGAACAGACTGGAATACAAATGGTACAAAAAGTTTTGAAATAAATAATCAACAAACCTATTTGAATCTCTCCGAAAGTTTCTTGTTGTGTAAATTTAAATTCACTAAGGCTGGGAATAACACAAACGCTACACTTGTAAATGATTTCTTCTGGAAAATGTTTGATAGTGTGCGATTGTATATTGGAACACAAGAAGTTGAAGCGGTTGATTATGTCTCTGCTGTATCTGAAATGATGAAATTTACACTCTATACATTCAGTGATAGAATGGGAAAGGGGTCTGTCGAAGGTTTTATTCCTGATATGTCAACGGGAACAAACACAGACCCTGGATATATTCAAAGGAAAGGAATGTATAATGATGATACAAAAGCAGAAAATAGTTTTACTGTGGCAGTTCCTCTTAAAGGTATATTTGGATTTTGTGATTATGATAAAGTTCTGTATGGTCTTAAAATTAGATTTCAACTACAAAGGAATGATAATGAAAATAGATTGCTTTTTGGTTTTGGTAATGCTTTTGGTGATCAGAATAAATTTGTAATTGAGGAGATGAGTTGGTATATCAGTGAATATACTCCTAATCTTAAAACAGAAGAGATGTTGAATCGAAGACTTAACTCAAAAAAACCACTCAGTGTATCATACCTCAAAAGAAGATGTCAACACGTAAAACTCAATCAAACTACTTACACGTGGAATTTGGGTGTTCTGGAAGGAAAGCCACGATATCTGTGGATGATTTTTAAAAAGCCAGATGGTGATACTGCGACTGATAAGAATAATGCATTGAGTGATAATGCTAAGGTGAAACAACTTCGCGTTTCTCTAGATGGAACATTTTATCCACGAGATAGATTGGAAATTAATTGGGAAAAATGATTTTGCTGAAGCATACAAGTCTTACCAAAAGGTGTGTGAAAGTAATGGAAATAAAGAACCTATTTTGGATATGACAGCATTTAAAAGTTTGTATACAATCTATACGTTTGACCTGAGCGCTCAAAAAGAAACTATAAAGTCTAATCGAGTGGATACTTCCCTATACATTGAAAGAGGAGAGAGTGAAGAAGTTGATACATATTGTTTGCTTTTGGAAGAAACAGAATTGCAGATTAATACAGATAATGGTGTGATGATTAGTCTCACATAATTTTTTGTTAAATAAATGAGTGGCAAAGTACCAACTGGGGTATATGTTAATCAAATCAATCTTCATAAACTATCATCTTGTGTTCAAAATCAAAAGCCTTGTACGATTAACGTTAATACAATTCAGAGAAAAGGAGCAGTAAGAATTGATGTTTTGCTCACAAGAGAACAGGTTAAAATCTTGAATGACACTGGCTCACTTAAAATTAAAATGACAAAACCAATGTTGAAAAATATTCAATAAGAGAGACGAGTGGAGGATTTCTCCCATTTCTAATTCCTTTATTTGCTGGTTTAAGTGCGGTTGGAGCATTGACGGGTGGTATTTCAACAGCGGTCAAAACTGCCAACGAAAGGAAGGCTCAACTCCAGGCTCAAAAAGAATTGGAAAGACATAACAAAGAGTTGGAGAAACAAATTAGTGGAAGTGGTGTAATTGTAGATTTTGCTGAAAAACTTGAAGGTCTGCCTGATAAAGCGAGATTGTTAGTTGGAGATATGCTTTCTTCTATAGCACAAGCAGGTGTAAAATTAACGAAAAGAGGTAATGGATTATATCTTTCTAATAAATAAATGAGCATTGATGAGTGGTTGAAAGAATTTGGAAAGAATACAACATCAAATTTACAACTTGCCAAATATTGTAAGAAATTAAAAATTCATAATGTGGTTATTTGTATGAGAGATGAATTAACAAATGTGTCGAAACATACAAAGAATATTATTATGAACTTAGAAGATAATGATGGGAACGGTTCTCATTGGGTTTGTATTTTTAATAGTCAAGACAAATATTATTTTGATAGTTTTGGTCTTCCACCACCTGTTGAAGTCATAAAATTCTTACAGAATGGTGTTTATCAAACATTTCAAGTCCAAGAATTAAATTCCAAGTGTTGTGGTCAATTATGTCTATATGTGTTATTTCAACTCAACAAAAATAAAAAATTTATGATATTATTTTTAATCTAATATAAATGACTTATGTTGGTAAAGATGGTTCTATCTTTGGTGTATCTCAAGAACTGGATATTGATTTATCAAATTATTACACAAAGGCACAGGCTGAACGACATAAATATAATATAAACAAAAATATTAACATGAAAAATGCTTATAAATTAAAAAATTATCCAAGCCCGACTGACGCAAATGACTTGGTGAGATTAAGCGATTTATCACAATATATATACTTAAATAAAACGGCTGTGTATTCTAAAGATACAGAAGTGTTGATATTATCTCCAGGTCATACAGAATTCACTGTTCGAATTAAAATAAATTTTTATAAAGAAGGGCGTATCGTTTGTATGAGAATAGAACAATGGGGGTATGATATGAATGATTTAGGGTATAATTGGTCATTTAAAATTAACCTCGAAGATCTGGAACAATTAAATCAGTCTCGTAAGGAAGAATATTATCCACTTGGTATCGAGAATGAGTTTTGTGGAGCCACGATTAGTAAACAACAAATAAAAGAATTTAATAAGGGTAAATATAATAATGGTTTTGCCCTTGTTTATCTCATGAAAACAGAAAAAACAGGATTATATATAATAAGTAAGGAAATACAAAATGATTTAACTCTGGGAAGATGGGGAGGTGTTTCGTGCCATAATATTATTCTAACATATATTTCTAATACATAAATGACAGCAAGAAGGCTTCAAGAAAATTATCATTTCTGTGTTCAAGCATACCTTCAAGAAAAGGGTATTCGGTATTTTAATAAATATGTTCTACAACATAAGAATGAGGTATTTTCAATAAAAGATTGGCATTATGCTGATGTTGATAAACCAACAACTTTAGATTTAATTAGAATGTTAAATAATGAAAAAATTATAAGGTTAAGAAAAGGTAAGGCTCTTTTAGAAATTCAAAAGAAATTTTATTGGTATCCTGTTGTAAAAAAAATAATTTTGGATACAGGAATAACAAGAAATCCTGATGAATATATGTATAATATTCTTTGGGGTGTAAACGATTCAAGTATAGTAAGGGATGAGGAAGGAGTTGAAGAAGAGAGGGAAGAGGAGGAAAAGGAGGAGGAGGAGAGAGAGAAGGAGGAAAGAGAGAAGAGAGAGAGGGAGGAAAGAGAGAGAATGAATAAATATCAAAATATGGAAACCAGTGAGATTCAAAAAAGAATAGAGGTATTAAAGAAATTAACTTATCTCACCAGGGAGGAATACAAAGAATTAAAAAGTCTATTTACAATACTTTCGACAAGACTATCGACATCGAGAAGACATGTATTTTAATTCAAGTTTTTTCTTAAATAAATGGAGGAGAGAGTGAAGGCATTTCTAAGGATTCTTTATGTTTTAAAAATTAAGATTCAAATGTGCATGTTGGAAACTAAAAAGGTTTTTGCACTCTGCAGAAATTTTTCTCATAAATAAATGAGTTATTGTCTCAAATGTAAAAAGAAAACTAATACTAAAAATATTTCATATATTAAAAGTAAAAATAACAGGGTTATACAAAAAGGTATATGTTCGGTGTATGGTTCAAAAAAAAATCAATTTATCTCCAAACACAAACTCGGAGGAGATATACAAAAGTTTTTATCAGGAAGTAAATTTACAACTACTGGAATACCAGGGGAATTACATCTTCCAGGGTATTCTTTCTGTGGTCCAGGCACAAACTTGGATAAAAGATTAGATGAGGCAGACAATCCTAAATCCTGGAGTAAACCAATCAATAGAGTTGATGAAGTGTGCATGAGACACGATATTGATTATGGGAATACCACAACGTTGGAAGAAAAGCATGAAGCCGATAGAGAAATGTTATATAATTTGTCTCTGATACAAAATCCAACCTTGAGAGAAAAAGTTGATAGGTTCATCGTGAAGAAGATGATTAGTGCTAAATTGAAACTTGGACTTGGAAATTCAAAAAACTTATAGGCTCTAATGATGCCATTAAGACTGAAGAGCAATTAGCTGATGAATTACATAAACCAATATTCACAAAGTTTCAGAGAAGGAAAGTTTATTCCAAGGAAGTTGATTATATCTGGTCTGCTGATTTGATTGAACTCAATAATGATAAGGGGTACAAGTATGCTTTAACCGTTATTGATTTGAGGAGTAGATATGCGTGGGTTGTCCCTTTAAAAACAAAACAGGTAATACTCTTATGTTAGCTTTTCAACAGATATTTAATAAAAGTAAGAGAAAACCTAAGAAATTGTGGACTGATGAGGGTAGAGAGTTTTATAACAAGACATTTATGAATTTTTTAAAAAATAACAGTATTACATTATACAGTACCTTTAATGAAGGGAAGGCAGTTGTTGTTGAACGTTTTAATCGTACCTTAAAAGAGAGACTATATAAAAAATTCACACAACTCGGTTCACAACAATGGTTATCTTTTATTCAGGATATTGTGGATAAGTATAATGACACGATTCACACGTCAACGAATATGAAGCCATCAGAAACATTTACAAAATTAAAATATGAAAAAGAGATTAATGTCAGAAAACCTAAGTTCAAAGTTGGTGATATCGTAAGAATATATAGGTGGAAATCTCATTTTGAAAAGGGTTTTACTGAACGATGGACGAAAGAACTTTTTAAAATTGTTGATGTAATAGATGCAGTTCCTTGGACTTATAAAATATATGATTTGGAAGGGGAAGAGATTTTAGGTTCATTTTATTCACAGGAATTACAAAAGACAAAACTAAGCATATAATACACCTTTGTGGACACTAGAGGGACAAGTCCGAGGTGTATTACAGTATATAATGTGTGTCAAGGGGGACGTTCTTAGATCTGTGAACCCCAAACACAGAATCCTCAACTGAATAGTCAAGGCTTAACTTTTGTTTGTGTGTGTGTGTGCAATGGGAGCAATAGGTTGGCGCTTCACTCCCTCCTACTATACACCGTTGTGGACACTCGAGGGCCAAGTCCGAGGTGTATAACAGTATATAATGTGTGTCAAGGGGGACGTTCTTAGATCTGTGAACCCCAAACACAGAATCCTCAACTGAATAGTCAAGGCTTAACTTTTGTTTGTTGATGTGTATGTGTGTGTGTCCCAACCCTCACATTCAAAATCTCAACCCCAACCCTCACATTCAAAATCTCAACCCCAACTCAATCCTCGCCCAACACAATGTCTTTTTCAAAATGAGATTTCCACCTATATATATATATTTTTACGTTTTTTTTTTTCTTCTTCCAATTCTGTCTTTTAAGGCTTTCAGGTTTGATGACGTAGAAAGGGGGAGTAAGCCTGCACTTTCTTCCCAGAACTTTCTTGATCTTGCTCCCATCAAGCACCATCCGACAAAGAACTACATCGATAGGTTTAGATCCCAAAGAGTGATAGCAACTCCAAAAGTCTCCAAAATATAAATAAATAAAATAATAATAATA
>NW_028222146.1:25000-64000 GCF_056783735.1 Eptatretus burgeri
AAAGTTCTGTGCGGCCAAACAAACAAATACAAACGATGAGACAAACAAAATGTAATACCCTCTCTTCTGGTGAGGATAATGTGGAAGAAATAAAATTAATTATATTAATGTATTCTCAATTTCGTTATCCTTTGTTTTTATCAGTGTAGAATAAGGTGTAATTTTCTTACTGGAATCAAATTGACTGTCAGTAAAATCTCTTTTTGCAGCCTTTTGATCTCCATCGTGATGTAAATGATGTACAAGCAAGATAAAATGATATCTTACTCAATCTCATGTGCTTTATCTCAATGAAATGTATTGAAACATTCTGTATATCCAAATTAGTGTTTCCAATGTTTAAATGAAACTGCTCTGCTGCTCAAGAGAAGGACGCTTTGCTGCTGGTACCTATTGTCTGGTGGTTATTAAATAACTCCCAAAAGGTGATCCCAACAGACACCTTGTTGTCCAAGGACGATTATGTGACAGCACAAAATGGAATGTCGTATTTTGAGAATCTGGTTGCTCACTGGTGAACGGAAGGTATGATCAAAGTAGTGGGCTTGTGTCTCCATTCACTCGGCCTCTTCATATTTTGTCTCAACTTTGTTGTTTCCCTCTCCATCTCACGGCCGGTCTCGCTTTCCCGGGCTGTGGTCATGATCTGAGCGTGTCCATCACCCCTTCCCTCCCAAAGTGGCCATGTCTATCGTTCCCTTTCTCATGCTTGCCAGCCCTCATCCCCATTGTCCCTTGCCAGATGTTTTCATTCCAGAATAATATAAAAACAATTGCTCTGTGCATTTTGGGCAGAAAGAGGATGGTGTTTGTTATTACTTGTCTTGGTATCCTTTTTCCCATGCGCATGGTGGTTGTTATTTTTATTTGATGTGTGCTGTTAATAAATGGTTTCAGACTTGGAAAGAGAAGAACTGAATTATTCACAGTAACAACAACAATTATATCACAACAAAAGCATGGGTGGGGTCTGCCTCAAATTTTATTGTCATGACGATGTAAAATGCCGGAATATTTTGTCCAAGTACTCTGAAACACAAGGGGTTTGAAAGTGCCAAAAAGGCAATTTGTATTTTACAGTGTTCATGTGTATAATAAAATTAAAATAAAATAAATATTTTTAAGGTTGGAGATAAAAAAGTGGAAGTTTACCACCGTTGATGCAGTCTTGCACACCACCCTATCGAACACGTTTAATTAGTTATTCCTGCCTGTTGTTTGTGTCCTTTATAACGTCCTTAAAAACAGTAAGTTTCCTGTTTGGAATAATTTTCAATCTTGTTTGATTACCAGGTGGAGAGAGTAAAATAATTATCTCACTTCTCTCTGTACATGTGTGATCAGGACAAATTCAGAGCCAAAGTAATAAACTTCAGGTTCGTTTTCTGATTTGTCTTCAAAATATAACATTAAAATGAAATTAAGGTAAGTTGTTCCTCGATCATAAACTTACATTTGTCGATGGACAGACAGAAGTGAACCAGTTCCTCAACCACGATTGTGTGCGTGGGAAACTAATAATTGTCTTGTCTGAGTTGATTCCCGACCTGACTCTAATCTGTTGAAGGGATGCTTTGTCAGGAGGGCATTGCATCGCAATGTGCACCATCCTTCTGATGGACATTAAGCCTGGCATCCCTTCTTCCAGCAATCATTGTTGGACATTAAAAATCCCACAGTGTCTTTAAAACAGAATATGAAAGTTATTATTGGCAGCCCGAACAGATTACAATGTTTTTCACTCCTGTCTGTCTGTGAACAGAATATCTCAAAAAGTTGTGGATGGATTTGGATGAAATTTGGTGGGAATGTTGGGTGTGACACCGACAAAATGATTCGATTTTGGTGAAGATACAGAAACAGATTGTAGAATTTTTGAAGTTATTCTTCACCATTGAGAGACAGAGCCAAAAACGATATATAGCACAATATCTCAAAAAGTAATGGACGGATTCGGACAAAACGTGGTGGATGAGTTGGTTCGGTGACAAGAACAAGCCGATTCGATTTTGGTTCAGGTGTGAATCCAAATCTGACCTCACAGTGGGATACAAAATGTAAACTGTTTATCCCATCAAAGACATACCCTCCACTGGGTCCTGTTCTTCTTAGATCCTCTTGGAGGATCTCGAAGTCTTACTCACGTTGTTGTTGTTGTTGTGGACCTTTTTGTTTCACAGCCTACAGTTTTCATCGAAACTTCCTGAAACTTGGCGTATATATGTAAAAATACCCTGCGGAGACAGTAACCATCTCAGATTGTGAAAATTCCTCCGATAAAAAAAAGTTATGACATCAAAATATCTCCGCTAATGGAAATCGCCTAAAAAATTATCTCCGAAATTCGGCAAGCTTTTTGAATTCTGTTTGCGGGAATCGAACAGGGAATAAGCAGAGATGAATTTCCGCACATATGATACATCACTATGACGTCATATCAATTTTTATGTCGTCATTCCTATTTTTGGTTTCACAACCCAGAGTTTTCATTGGATCTTCGTGAAACTTGCCATGTATATGCAGAAAGCCCACGCGCAGACATTAACCATCTCCGATTTTGGAAATTCTTCCTCGAAAAAAAGTTGTCATATCGCCGCTAATGGAAATCGGTTCTACCATTATCTCCGAAACTAGTTTGTTTCACAGCCTACAGTTTTCATCGAAACTTCCTGAAACTTGGCAGACATATGTAAAAATACTCTGCGGAGACAGTAACCATCTCAGATTTTGAAAATTCCTCCTAGAAAAAAAGTTATGACGTCAAAATATCTCCGCTAATGGAAATCGCTTCTACCATTATCTCCGAAACTAGTTTGTTTCACAGCCTACAGTTTTCATCGAAACTTCCTGAAACTTGGCAGACATATGTAAAAATACTCTGTGGAGACAGTAACCATCTCAGATTTTGAAAATTCCTCCTAGAAAAAAAAGTTATGACGTCAAAATATCTCCGCTAATGGAAATCGCCTTAAAAATTATCTCTGAAACAAGGCAAGCTTTTTAAATTCTGTTTGCGGGAATCGAACAGGGAATAAGCATAGATGAATTACCACACACATGATACATCACTATGACGTCATATCAATTTTTATGACGTCATTCCTATTTTTTGTTTCACAATCCAGAGTTTTCATCGGATCTTCGTGAAACTTGCCATGTATATGCAGAAAGCCCACGCGCAGACAGTAACCATCTCCGATTTTGGAAATTCTTCTGATAAAAAAGGTTGCCGTCATAATATCGCCGCTAATGGAAATCGCCTATTCCATTATCTCCGAAACTAGGCAAACTGTTTGAATTTTGTTTGCGGGAATCAAGCTGGGCATGAGCACAGATCATTTATCGCAAACCTGATACATCACAATGACGTCATATTCGTTTTTATGACGTCATCATTAAGAGGACGAGAATCTTCGCTCATTCGAGCTTGTTTTTAACTGCTGTTTACATGTATTGTTGCGGATTTTGAAAGCTATCACACCCAACATACAGGTCCTTCAGCTCAGTTATCTTGGTAAGTAGATGTTGCCAGTTGGGGTCCCGACCCCAGTCTAACGGGTAAATATATGTAAATGCGCTGTGAAGTTATTTTAATAGTCAGGGTTTCTTTTAGTTTGTTTTTACACCACCGTCAACACCACGGACCTTACCACCAAACACACCGCATTGCCCTCACCTTCACTTCGCTCCCTTCACCTCGCTCTGGCCAATCAGGGGGGTTGCCGCTCGTTTTGGCGAATGAGAGGAATGATGAGGGCGCATGCGCAGAAGGTCGTCCGGTGTGGAGAAGCGGGGAGGGCGGAGACACCCCCCCCCTCTCTGTGGGGAAAAAGAGATAAAAAGTGGGGATGGTTGGAGAGGATTGTGGAGAGAATCGTGAAGAGAATTGGAGAGAGAACAGGGAGAGAAGTGTTGAGAGAATTGTGAGGAGAAGAGAGGTTTTTCTTCACTGCCCTCGTCATCGCCAAGAGTGGAGATTCCCTCACCGTCTTCGTCGCCGTCAGCCCTGGCCCTCACACTCCTCCACCGCCTCCTCCCCTGATTGATCGTGGACTTGGGCAACGACCCCGTTTCACCTGAGCTGGGTTCACTGCGCTGTTCCGTCCGTCGGTGACCGGAGTTCCGGGAGGAAGGGGACGCCCAGCCACGCGCTCGTGGCCAGATAGCCAACTCTCGCTGGTCTGCAGTCCGACCGTCCTCCGGGCTGGAGATACAAATAAAGACCCATGGGGTCCGTGTGTGTGTGTGTGTGTGTGTGTGTGTGTGTGTGTGTGTGTGTGTGTGTGTGTGTGTGTGTGTGTGTGTGTGTGTGTGTGCGCGCGCGCGCCTGCGCCGCGTCCAATGAGTCGTGGAACTGCATAAGTGCTTGTGTGTATGTATGTATATATATATATATATATGTATGTATATATATATATATATATATATATATATATATATATATATATATATATATATATATATTTGCATTCCCTTTCTGATATTTGGCATAAATCTGTCTTCTGTGTTCCCTCGGCCCCCATTGCTTTATAAATAAACCCCATTTGTTAAATGTTTTCAACTCGTCCGTGTCCATTTCTGCCATTGACTGAGTGTGTCGCGCGTGTTGTAAACCAACAAGGCCGTTGTGCCCTCGTAACGGGATAATCAGACTGACGGAACTTGGCGATTAAAACCGCTCGGCATCGCACACGGAACGGGCTCGCTAAGCGGCTCGTTTCCATACGAGTTCCGTCGAGGGTGAACTTCCCCGGGAGTCGGACCACGTGGGTACTGAGGTAAATTGAAATTGGCAATCAACCCTACCCCACGTGGTCTATCCCTTGGCGAGTTCGGTCCAAAAGAAAGGACCAGTCTTCTCCAGAGTTTTCCAGAGAAGTACGATCTATCCATTCCGGGTGGTCGAGTCGAGCCGGCTCCATTGCTCCATCTGGTGGTCGTGCTCGTGGCGGACGTCCCGACACCGCAACAGTTTAACCAGGCGGAAAGTTACACAACATTATCAATTATAATATGTGATTAATCACGTTAATTAATTCCATGCAAATGTTTCTGGTGCTGCAGGTTTTCTGGATTCATCACTTCATCAATTTGCACCTTTGTTTATAAAACCCTTGGCCCAACACACTGTTTGCTTGGCCTGTTGGTGTTTTCATCTGAACCTCTGGCTCATGATGCAGTGAATTGAAGTTTAAATCCCATGTACTCAATGTTTATTAATTACATACTGATGACCTTGACATTCATGTAAATGTACACTGACGTGGACTGATGGAGTTGGCCGAAATCTCATCTCAGGAAATTTCAATGAATAAATAAAATGTTTTTTTGTTTGTTTGTTTGAGTAAGAATCTTTGGATCACTCACTCCGGCATGTGGGAGTGAAACAGGAATTTAGTGTAAAACCAAAACCATGTTTTTACAGGGACATGGGAAAGGAAATGTTTGTTTTCCCTTGTTGTTGAAGTTATATCTCAAAAGGAACATGTCAGTTTGTGGAGTTCAGTAACATCATGTGGATTGTACTTTGGACCAGGTTACTCGAGTAAACTAACCATGTGGATTGTACTTTGGACCAGGTCACTCGAGTAAACTAACCATGTGGATTGTACTTTGGACCAGGTCACTCGAGTAAACTAACCATGTGGATTGTACTTTGGACCAGGTTACTCGAGTGAACTAACCATGTGGATTGTACTTTGGACCAGGTTACTCGAGTGAACTAACCATGTGGATTGTACTTTGGACCAGGTTACTCGAGTGAACTAACCATGTGCTGCAGATATTGATGTTCGGATTGTAAATTTGTGTTTCAATGCGGGAAAATAATTTATTTTTATGGTTTTGTATTACAGCCGATTGCTGCTGGTTGCATCATTGCTGGAAGTTCGGCTGTGCCGGTGATGCACGACCCCTTGTTTCCAGGAAGCCAGTCCTTGTTTTGACGATCTCAGGATGACGGGGGCTCCACCTCAACACGTGGTGTTGTGTATCGACCGGACCCGAGAGGGAGCGATGAGGAAGAAGACTCGGGGTCAGAGGTCAGGAGGTGTATAGTGAAAACCTTGTGACGTTCCGATGTCGGTTTAATAAAAACGTTGAGAATATTGATTCCTCATTCTTGGAGTGTTTTATAAAATAACAAAACCGTCAAATACAATGGTGGAGATCAGTGAAAACAAGTAGAAAAATGAACACGAGGAGGAAGAAGAAGAAGAAAAATGAAAGGACGATGAAGAACTTCCGGGTTGTTGTTCCTGTAAACCTCGAACAGAACCTCGAACCGAGATCCTCGTGGTCCGGACGGGACTGATGGTAAGAGGTATTTTGGGTATTCTAATATAACACTAAAAACGTGAATTTAAAGAAATAATACTTTTATGTTTCTTGACGACGTCGATGAAGGAAAGTTAAAGGAGTTTTTACTGAATGTTTGTTGAGGTGTTTGATTGTTAATTTAATGAGGTGTTTGATTGTTAATTTAATGAGGTGTTTGATTGTTAATTTAATGAGGTGTTTGATTGTTAATTTAATGAGGTGTTTTTCACTCCTTTTGTTTATAATCAAATCATCACTAAACTTCCTTCAACGATGTTAAACCTCATTCTTCCTTTTTTTAACTACAAAACTACCAGAAACATTTTATAATTGACTTGTATATCCAATTTGATCTCCAAACGAGGAGTAACGAGGGAACGAGGTTCGATTACCGACTTTATCTGTTCTGTGGGGTTTTTAACGTTCATAATCTGAATGAAGATGAAAACCCTGATTAATAATCTATAAACTCAAAAATATCGTGTGGGTCGAAAATGTAACATTCCTCGTTAACCTTCCACCGACATTCCATCTGACTGGCCCCCACCGCCCTGCCTCCAACCAGACTGCCCCCGCCATCCTGCCCCCCATCAGGCTGGCCCCCGCCGCCCTGCCCCCCATCAGGCTGGCCCCCCGGCGCCCTGCCCCCCATCAGGCTGGCCCCCGCCGCCCTGCCCCCATCAGGCTGGCCCCCCGCCGCCCTGCCCCCATCAGGCTGGCCCCCCGCCGCCCTGCCCCCATCAGGCTGGCCCCCGCCGCCCTGCCCCCCATCAGGCTGGCCCCCTGCCACCCTGCCCCCATCAGGCTGGCCCCCCGCCGCCCTGCCCCCCATCAGGCTGGCCCCCGCCACCCTGCCCCCCATCAGGCTGGCCCCCCGCCGCCCTGCCCCCCATCAGGCTGGCCCCCGCCGCCCTGCCCCCCATCAGGCTGGCCCCCCGCCGCCCTGCCCCCCATCAGGCTGGCCCCCGCCGCCCTGCCCCCCATCAGGCTGGCCCCCGCCGCCCTGCCCCCATCAGGCTGGCCCCCGCCACCCTTTCCCCAATCATACTGGCCCCCGCCGCCCTGCCCCCAATAGTACTGGCGCCACCACCTTTCCCTAAATCAGCCTGGCTCCTGCCACCCTGCCCCCAACCGGGCTGGCCCTTCCCCCCATCAGGTTCTGAAACATCTCCCATCCATGTACAAATCTAGTTTGTGAGATGACGGTGTAGGACTTGTTGAACAGGATATTTATCTTCTCGGAAAGTGTAAATTCATGATGAATCTGTGAGAAAGTTCAAGTAAAAGTAAATTGAGATGTTTGTTTGTTTTTCTCTCCACACGTGGATTTCAGAAGGTGGAACGGAGCCCTCCAGGTGTGTGTATAATGTGTGTATCATCACTTCAATATATGTGTTTATATTTACCCCTTGGTTGCATCAGTATGTATGTCTGTATGTGTGGATGGATGTATTGTTACAGATTTGGAAACCTTGTGCACACAAGCAGCCAGAGTCCCCGTAGTTCAGTTATTTCAATAAGAATGTGTTTTGTCGTTAGAATCCATCCCCAATGTCTAATGGGAATTTCGTGTGTGCGCTTGGAGTGATTTTTAAGTCAGGTTTTTATTAAATCCACAACAACAACAACAGCGACGCCGACCCACACTCGACCCCGTCGCCATTGCCCATGTGTTTTTGGCTGAGGGCGTGGGCGGAGCCTCCGTCGCTTCGGATCGAGGCTCTGCCCCAAGGCAGGGCATGGATGTTTCCTCCAGCGAATGAGCGAAGGGCGAGCATGACACGCATGCCCCAGCCAATCGGGAGGTGACCACGAGTCGTCCCACAAACCCTCGTCCAATCAGATGGTGAGTGGCGAGGAGAAGAGAACCCTCCCACCTCAGAAGAGTCGAATGGTGGTCAGGACCAGGGTTCGGCAGAGAGAGGAGTTCATGGAGATTGCCGAGCAGTCTGTCGTCGTGGCTCAGTGGTTGTCGACGAGGGCTCTGCAGACGGTCGTGGTCGTGGTTTAGAGTGGTCTGCTGTCCTTTGGGGGGCAAGTCTGGTGACCGAGCAGCCAGGGTCGTGGGCAATGGACTTCAGGTCGTGGGTTCGAGTCCCACCGTGGTGGTTCGGGTCGGTGTGACCGCACGAGGCGGCCCAGCTCTACCGACTAAAGACCCACAGGGTCCAGTTTCTTTTGGGTGTGTGTGTGTGTGTGTCCCCGTGGGCCCCGTCTGTAAGTAGAAACTGTAAAGTGCCTGTGTTCCTTGGTTTGCATTTCTTTTATTCATTATAACTCTGCTCTGTGTCTCCCCTCCCGGATTATTCTTTATAAATAAACCCCCGTGTTAAATGTTCCAGTTTGTTGTTCGTGTTTTCTTTCATTGACCCAGCACGGTGTGGGTTTGAGAAATAGTAAGGCCGTTTGTGCTGTACATTGTTCATTTGGTCCGGCGTGGCCTTGGTGGCTTCTTCTTGGTTACGCTGCATCCGAGTCGGTGATAGCGACTCGGTTCGGACAAAGTCGGTCGAGGGTGTGGTTTTCCCCGGTAGTTGGACGTCGTGGGTACTTAGGTATATTGAAATTAGGCAATTAACCCTACACCACGCCGTCGAAATATTGGCGACCATGGTCCGCAAAGGGACCCTTGAGCTTTCGGAGTTGTCCGAGAGTCACGACCTAAATTCTGGGTGTTCGGTGGGAGACGACTCTACTGCTCCACCTTGTGGTCGTTTATCGCCACTGAACCCTGGCCCACAACAGTCTGGAGTGTTGTCCAGGCTCGAATGAGAGCTAACAAACAACGTACAGCAAGAGGGGAGGGAGAGGGAAGGACAAAACAGTGGGGAACAAGAGGGGGAGCACTCGGGAGAGTGCAAAACCTCCGCCGCCAATACTGCTGGGTCACTCAAGTGAACCTTCTATCTTATTCATTAAATATGATGTCAACAGTGCTGACAGTAATCGTTTTCTCCATTTTTTTTTGGGCGGGGGGGTTGGAAATCACTTAAAACATGTAAAAATGCAAAAAAGAAAATTGAAATTTTCTTGAAAAAAAACTTGCAAAATTTTTTTTTTTCTCGAACAATTTTTTTTTGGGGGGGGGACCAAGTCCAAAATTTAATGGCATGATCCTTGGACCATACCTTACCCCCCCACCAAGTTTCGTCGAAATCCGTCAGTTTTTCCGTAATACTGTTCACAAACAAACAAACAAATAAACCAACGTATCTTGCCAAAAGGTGACCACATGTGACTTCTTTAAGGTCACACTGAGGTGAACAGAGCTGCTATCCACCAGGAGCGACTCCTTGAGGAATATCTGCCTACGAGAGAATGCGATGACAATCGTTCTCCAGAGTAACCATGAAAAATATGTTTGCCTCAAAACGTAACCAAATGACGTCATAATGTCTCAAGCTTGACATATCTAGAAAGCACTCAGAGGTGTTCAATTTGAAGCACTACACGATATGGTTCCTAAAACTTGAAAATTTGACCTTGGGGTCAAATATGTTTGACCTCTGGCGCTAACCATGAAGGTCAAGGCCAATCGCCACCAAAAACTAATCAGCTGAGCGCCAGACCATGTACGACATTCCCATAAAGTTTGGAGACGAGTAGATTAAAATTACTCAAAAAATAAGGGTTTCGGCGACTCCCCTGATTTGCGACAGTGACCTTGACCTTTGACCTTGACCTTCAAAATTTTGTGCGCTGAAAGGG
Organism: Eptatretus burgeri; assembly: GCF_056783735.1. NCBI lineage: Eukaryota > Metazoa > Chordata > Myxini > Myxiniformes > Myxinidae > Eptatretus > Eptatretus burgeri. Next base: position 35,027 of record NW_028222146.1, read on the forward strand.
ATCTCTATAGGCCTCTGATATGCGAAGTTACAAAAATTTCCGATGATAACTGTGCCCTGCAGAATTTTTTATACGTGATTACAGACAAACAAACAAAAAATAAATAAATAAAAAACATACAAGCTGACGAACATTTCTTGCAAAAACTTTTGCAAAAAAAAAAAAAGATTTGGCCTCACCGCAGAAGATACCAATGATCCTGAATGCCTTTGTTTCTGCAGCGTGAAGCTTAGAAAGGTAAGAGGCAGGAGCACCAGCCCAGAGGGGAGAGCAGTACTCCATCAGGCTGTGGACGAAAGCTTTGTATGTGGTCAGGAGCACTTTTTTTTATCTCCAAAGAGCTTTTCTGTGTTTCAGGATGGGATTGGCAGAAGACAGACAGCAAGAGCCTATTATTAGAAAAAGATGGTGGGGCCAGGGCCGGATTGAGGAGCAGGTGACCCAGGAGACCGCCTGGGGTGCTGGCTTTGTGTGACCCAGCCAGGAAGGTATAACAGGTATGAACAACGAAATTTAGCACAGGAGGTGGCAATTCAGATTTGGTCGATCACATCTGTGCAACACCAACACCACGATTCAGATTAGATATATCCGTTGAGCTTACGACTCAATTTAATAAGGGGATTGGGGAGGGGGATGGGAGTGTGGGGATGAGAATAGTGGGACAGGTGCAGGGTTATCACCAGGGTGTTAATAAACGAATAATTCGGTGGCTGGGAAAAGGAGGGTGGGGAGCTGCTGTTTTGGGGTGAACAATAAACAACATCAATCCCACAATATCCCATGACAAGTCCCTTGCTTCCCCTTCATCACTGACTGCCCCTCACTGCTGCCTGCCCTGATTGCCCCTCTCCACTGCCTGCCGTGACTGCCCCTTTCCACTGCCTGCCTTGACTTCCCCTCACCACTGCCGACCCTGACTGACTCTCACCACCCCATACCCCCTCATGAGGCATTCAAATGTTGAACAAATGGAAAGGGGGCTCTGAAGACGACGACTTGCATGGGGCTTCAGTTCATCTGGGGCTGCTCCTGGGTGGTGGCAGTTGCAGATTCGAAGCAATAGAGCTCACATTGAATAAAGGGAAATTCATAAATTCATTCATTGGAAGCATGTGCCACAGTGCACCACTGCGTCCACTTTGCACTTGTACTCCAGGGCCTTCCATCTGGCCATCCCCAAGGCAAATGCCTGACCCATCCCCATCACTTAAGGATAGGACATTCCAGACACCGCATCGAAGGGATGCCTCAGATTAACTTGAGGAGACACGTCTGGTGGACGACACCACAGCACCACCACAACACACACGACAGTGCGTTTTGTGGTGGTCGGAGGACAAATACCACCACCAACTTCCAAGGAAAGGTAAGCAACTGCAGGAGGATGTCTGCAGATGCAGTTGCCACCAGATATGTATGGTTGTTGGCTCACAAGGAGCTCCTCTGCCCTTGTGGCAGGTTTTTTATTTAATCCTGCTGGGTGTCCATGAAAGGGAAATGAGAAAGAAGAAAAGGAATAGGAGGTTCTTCCCCCACCATGGCTTTTCTGCTTGTTTTATCCTTGTTTTGTACAGCCATGGTGTTGCTGTTGATGCATTTCTGTTTTTGTCTCTGGACATTGATTATATGCTTATTGATGAAACAATAATGAGGGTGGGAGTGGTGAGGTGGCACTTTAGTTTTTGGATCTTTCATTTTGTTTGCAGTGCCTGCTGGTTGCATCATTGCTGTGAGTGTGGCTGTGCCGCTGATGTAGTGCCCCCTGTATTTACAAGAAGAAATTTTGAATTTGGTCAGCGTGCAAGTGATAGCTGGCCTCATCTTCGAGAAGGACTCCATGGGATCTTTAATGTCTCCCAACTAATGCTGTGAGAGGGGATGCCCAGTTGAACGTTCATCTGAAGGACGGTACACACGTTGATCCCTTTCCCAATCTGTGAAACACCATGGTGACAGTTTATTGCCGTGTCGGGATTCAAACCCAAGCAAGACAACTCGGGGTCAGTATGCCTCCCTCAAGTCCATCCTGCAAGCTCACATGGAGTGAACAAACTGACTGCAAATCCCTGCATTTATTGGATAAAATACAGAGTAAAGAAAATAACGTACAAATCTAAAGACGACGATGGTTCACGAGCGGTATTTGACGATGTAGATAGTTACAGGAGTCAAGGATGAGACAATGTGATAATGTTTGACCAAGTTATAAAAATGATCAACATGATGTGGTACGAGTGACAGGTTATTAGCTGCAAAATATCGAAAACCCGGTTTCGTTCAACAACTTTAAAAATTTGACCTTTGCATAACCTTAAAAGGTCACAAAGTAATGTTGGGGACATTAAAATAAGGAAACATACTTTTGCTTATTGGAGTTAGTTCGTCGAAGAAGGTCGAAAACCCAGTTCGATTCTCACAACTTTGAAAATTTGACCTTTGTGAACTTTAAAGGTCAAAGGTCAAGGATTATGACCTTTGGTGGAAAACTTCTTCTGGAACATTCCAGGAACAATATAACATCATCTGGACTCTGGAATTTCGCACTCCTTGGATTATCCATAATTTGATGAAATCAACGTAAAAACAGATTTGAAGGGGGTGCCACGGGCAAGGTGTTCGAGATGGAGCAAAATGGTTTGAAGACTTTAGGTGGGGAATGACCTCAACATTATGCATAAAAAATATTGTCATCTTAGCTCTCAAAATTTGGGCGGTCGTATGATTTTTATGTCAAAATTCGTAATTTTCTTCATGACCTTGTGACCTTGATCTTGGGACGAAAATGAAAAATCGAGCTCAGTGGGGCTATGCATTTGCCATTGGGCTAACCAAATACTGAAACCCCTGCCAGATTCAACAAACCCCTCAGAGAAGATGGATTTTTATGTCAAAATTCGCAATTTTCTCAGTTTGTGACCTTGACCTTGGGACGAAAATAAAAAAAAGTCGAGCTCTGTGGGGCTATGCAGGTGCCATTGGGCTAAGTAAATACTGAAACCTCTGCCAGATTCGACAAACCCCCTCGGAGAAGATGCAAATTGAAATCGGCTACCCCCTAAAAACACAATTCGCAATTTTCTAAGTTCGTGACCTTGTGACCTTGACCTTGGGATGAAAATGAAAAATCGAGCTCCGTGGGGCTATGCAGGTGCCATTGGGCTCACTAAATAGCGAAACCCATGTCAGATTCGACAAACCCCCTTGAGGAAGATGCAAATTGAAATCGGCTACCCCCTCACAACACATGTTTTTTGGGCGTGGCTCCGCCCACAATGGGCGCACCACGCCCATTTTCAGGAAAACACAACAAGATCACAATATAAACCTCCCACCAAAATTTTATCAGGATCGGGTCAAAACCCACGGAGCTATGCTCGGGACAGACAGACAGACACACACACACACAGACAGACAGACACACAACAATAACGAATATAGTGGTCACTTATTTTTTTCGTGAAAACATTTTTTCGTGAACCAATAACCTTTCCTTTGTTAATATAAGCATTGTGTCCCTGACAGGTCATCGGTGAAATGGACACATTCTTGGAATGGCTCCAATCACAAGGTCTGAGAGCAGAAACAGCCCAAGCAGTGATCAATGTTCTTGGAATTGAGAATTGGAAGGTTCTTCAAGCTTGTACAGACTCTGATGCATTGCGAACAGAGCTCCTCTCTCTCGCCAAAGAGAAATTTAAATTTGCAATGTATGCCGACTTTTGTAAGTTTGTGAATTCTTTTTGAAGCCGCAGGTTCTCCAGCTTGCAGGCTCTTCTCTGTTGGGAAGTCTATTCATCAACTTGGAGAATGTTATTCAAGAACTTTCCAGTTTCTGCAAAAAGTTTATTGGATTCCAAAATGTGCAGCTGGAAAATATTCCTGGTGTCCGTGGAATCCGTTTCAGTGATGTCTGCAACCTCCATGATCAGGATGATGGATTAACAACCAAGTCTGGTATGTCACTATTTTATACACCTGAGCATATCAAGAAGTACCTTGATGTTCAACCATGAATGTGTTTTTTCTTGCAACTTAAGGAATCTTTTTTTGGAACAATTTTGTTTTGAAAACGTTTAGATTCTTGATCGACAGTGAATGTTGTTGTTTTTGTGTCTGCATTGTCGAGGCTCCAGTGAGGGCGAACACACACTGTACAACAAGGTGGGCAGGAGACGAGTAGTGGAGAGGGAAGGGCAAAACAGTAGGGAACAGAGCTATTCGGAGAACTGTGGAAGGGAGAGGGATGGGGTGGGCTAGACAGGGTAAACAAGATGGACACCACAGGAACTTTGAGAACCTTGCACGACAGGGAACTTTCGGGAAGGAAAACAGGGAATTGGATTGAAAGAGATGCCATTTGGGGTGCATTTACGGGGGAGGAAAAGATCGTGGTTTTGGATTGGGGAAGATTAGAGGTGGTGGTGAACAGCGATTTTGAAGAGCTGGTTGGAAGAGTGGGATTGAAGAGAGAGTGTGCGAGTTTTTTTCCAAAGGCAAGAAAAAAGTGGAATGAAAGTGTGAAGGTGAGAAGTGATTCTGCGGAAATATGAGGGCCACACGTTGGCTGTGACAGGAGAGTGAGTCTGTGAGCCATGAGTGGAGATGGCCTTGGATACCATAGGAAGAGAATTTGGTGAGCAGGGCAGGGTGCCAGAGCGTGTCAACAGCACGCCATATGTCGAGGGATATGGCTCTGATTTCATGTCCATTGTTGGGAGAGCAGAAGCAGCATATCTCGAGTGGAGTGACCTGGTCTGACACCAAATTGATTGTCGAAAATAAAGCCATTGGAGAAGGGGAAGGATTTAATGTCTGAAGCAATGAGGGGTTCCATAACTTTGCTGATGATTGGGAGTTGGCTGATTGGTTTGCAGTTGCAGGGATCTGTTTTTCCACCTTTTTTATGCAGGACGGAAATGTTAATATCTGTTTTCATTTCTGCATGAGCGGTATTCATCGTTCGTGCACATGATAAGATGGCCCTCAGCCCAACAGAGTCTTGTCTATTCCCTTTCCATCAAGACTCATTGGCTTGGAAATACACGATTTATTTACACATTTTATTTTGGGTTTCATTTTCACATTGGAGTTGCAGGATATTTGAGTCATCACACCGCAAGATTTTCCTTGACAGTTCGTTCTCACGGTCAAACATGGCTGTGGACTTGGATCATTTACCTCAAGTCCCACTTTTTTCCATTGACGTCGACACCCACCTTTTTCCATCGGCAATCGACACCCTGTTCAGCAGCTCTATGGATGCTAATTGACTCTTCTTCGTATTGCGCTGGACAGAGGTGATAATTGCTGTTGATGTTCTGTGGGCGCTTCGTGTTTCTGCTCGGTTGTTCTGGCGGTGCTTGTCCAGCGCCCCGATCGTGGCGATGTGAGCCAGGCCTTTCTTTTTTTTTTTTTTTTTTTTTGTATACCTTGGTCGAGGCTCGTATGAGAGCGAACACACAACTCACAGCAAGGAGGCATGAGACAAGAGGGGCGGGAGTGGAAGGGACAAAACATTGGGGAACAGACACAGGTGAACTGTGGAAGGGAGAGGGATGGGGATGGGACGGGGAACATGGCGAGGGGAAGATGGACATTAAAGGGACTTTCAGGAAGGAAAGCAGGAGAATTGAAGGAAGTGGGCTTGGGTGGATTATCGGGGGTAGAAAAGATCGAGGATTTGGATGGGGGAAGATAAGAGGTGGTGGTGAACAGCTGTTTTGAAAGCCTGAAGGGAAGAATGGGAAAGAATAGAGTGAGGAAGTTTATTCCAAAGGCGGGAAAAAAGAGGAATGAAAGAGTGAAGATGAGCAGTGATTCGTGATTTTGGTAGTTTTACCAGAAGGGGGTTGTTGGCGGACCTTGAGCGCCCTGTGGAAATGTGGTTGGGACAAATCGCAGAGAGAGCAGGGGGGCAAGGCTGGAGAGGAGTCGGTAGAAGACAGAAAGACCACCGACCAACCTGCGGTGATTGAGTGAGAGGCCCAAAGACTCAGCTTCATTGCGGGAGATGCCAATGATCTTAAAAGCCCTGGTTTCGACAGCGTGAAGTCGAGAAAGGTGGGAGGCAGTAGCACCAGCCCAGAGGGGAGAGCAGTACTCCATCAGGCTACGGACAAAAGCTTTGTAAGTGGTCAGGAGCTCAAGAGGGCCGAGGAAGGACTTTGCACGACGGAGGATTCCCAGTCGGCGACTGGCTTTTGAGGCAAGGTTGGAAATGTGACTTTCCCAGGAAAGGTCATGGCAGATAGTGAGACCCAGAAGCTTGAAAGAAAAGACTTCTTCCAGAGGATTGTTGAGAAAGTGGATGGGGGGGTTATGTAAACGGTCCTTTCGAAGAGACATAGTGAGAGTGTGAGATTTGTCTGGATTGAAAGACATGTTCCACGTGTTGGACCAGTTTGTGATTTTATCCAGATCTGCAGTGAGTGAAGAAGCTGCTGCTTGCCGGGCTGAGGGATGACAGATGGTACGGCAGAGAGTTGAGTCATCGGCAAAGAGAAATAGAGGATTTTCCAGAGAGTCCGAGAGATCATTGATGAAAACCAGAAAAAGAACAGGGCCCAGAACGCTACCTTGAGGAACTCCAGCCTGCACAGGAAGAGGGGATGAAAGAACTCCATTTAGGGCCACACGTTGACTGCGACAGGAGAGGAAGTCTGCGAGCCATGAGTGGAGATGGCCTTGAATACCATGGGCAGAGAGTTTGGTGAGTAGGGCAGGGTGCCAGACTGTGTCAAAAGCACGTGATATGTCCAGGGATACGGCTCGGATTTCCTGTCTGGCATTGAGGACCTCCATCCATTGATGGGAGAGCAGTAGCAGCATATCTAGGGTAGAGTGACCTGGTCTGAAACCAAATTGATGATTGGAAATCAAGCCATTGGAGAAGAGGAAGGATTTCATGTCTGAAGCGATGATGGATTCCATAACCTTGCTGATGATTGGGAGAAGGCTGATTGGTCTATAGTTACAGGGATCTGTTTTTGCACCTTTTTTATGCAGGGCAGTGATGTTAGCAGATTTCCAAGCAGATGGCAGATGACCTTGGGAAAATGAGAGGGTGAATAGAACAGGTGAATAGAACAGGCCTGCATTAATTGGGAGTTGCATCTCGTTTGGACAGGAGAGAATGACCACGAGAATGGACGGTTGGAGGACATGTGCAGCGATGCGCCAGTCGGCAAGCTGGATTTGGCTGAAGTCGTGTTTGAGGCTCTGCTCACACTGGTCGCCTATAAAAGGACAGCAGGACTGTCTTTTTGGCAGTCTGTTGGTGAGAGATCCAACTGATGCTTTTTGACAGCTCCTGACAGTTGGGAACAGCAGCAACAGCAGTTGGTGACAGTTGAGCTGTTCCTTCTGGTTCTGCTCGGTTCCTGGTACTTGACGTTCGTGATTTGTGGGGGTGACCATGTTACGTCGGTTAGTGTTCAAGCCTGTTTGTGGGTGGGTGAACGGTGAGGCAGGGCACTGGCAGCGGAAACGAGCCAAGCTGTAGAGAGCTCATTTGGAGAGGTCGCCCAAGCCACACTCACACATTTTGTGTGATTTTCGGAGACACATGATGATTTCTGCCGTGGTGAGCCGAGACCGGATTTATTTTTCCCCCTTGCGACACTGCCAAGGATGTACCGGCGAAAAGGATCGGATCATTTGGAATAAAGTCCCACGAAGCGAGGAGTCAGACCATGCTGAATCAAATGAAGGAAAAGACAAAAATGAGCTGGGAACATTTCTAATCGTAACTTATTTACAAGCAAGTGAGGAAAAATATGTGGTGCAGGGAATAGTTTATTTTGGGTGTGTTGTGCAGGGAAAGAAAGAAATTTGAGAGGTGCGGCAATATTACAAGCAACTTACAAAAGCGGACACAGAGCAGACTTAACCCGAAATAATAGCAATAATAATAATAAGCTAATGCAATCTCACTTATGTCGACAGGCGCGAGGACAGCACGCACACGCACACAAAAACCAGATGAAGAGTTTATATTAAAGCGAGAAAGGAGAAGAAGTTGAGGCTGCCGTCTCTCGGTACTTTGTACAATTGATTGCCCGAACGCGCCATCAATATGTTTGGGGGGAATGCTCCGTGGTGCCATACCACCCCGAAAGCTGGTGCGTCATCTCTTGCTTCGTGCAGCTCGCGTCGAGACGTGACCGTCGGCGTGAAGAAGCTGCTTGAGTTTGGAGGGTAAAGTCAAGAGCGATCGGACGGAGTGGAAGGGAGGACCAGGTGGGTGGGTGGAGTCAGCAACGTTGAGGCTGAGTCCAGGCGATGAAGAATGGAGACGAATGACAGAGCAAGAACGGCCCCAAGATCCAACTTTTATAGACCCTGCAGTGTGGGGTGGCGGGCCACCGCAACGCGATGCGTCATCACCTGAATCGGCTTCCCTGATTGGCCCCGCTCCCCTGCACGGCCAGGCCACGATGGCCCGAAACGGCGACATTCCGCTTCCAGCCAGGTGACCCCGAGCCGTGAAAATGTCCTGCTCCGACCCCACGACATGATATGAATCGCCCACACCGATCTCCGCATCATGAATTGCCTTGCAACAACCCCCGGGCCGTGCCCTGATGACCAGCTGAGGGTGGCGTCCGTCGCACATGCTTGCCCAGAGGTCAGAAGACGTTCATCCGTGGGGAACATTCTCGGCCGCCAGCGAAGACAGACTGTAAGGTGTTATAATCAACCCATGCACAAACGGAAAGATGGGTCCATTCGTGCCCTGTTCTGTTCGATAATCAAGTGTCCCGAGCTTAGCACGGATCCCCCTTCGAGCACGTTCCGTACAGTGAGCGCGGATCCGCCATGGCCCACGTGATCAGCGCTCGCTTTCGCCCGATTCCATTATTGTGTGTGCGGGGCCAACACTGATCTGTGTCAGGGTTTGAGGGGAACGCTTGGATATAATAATTGCATGGAGGTTTCGAATGAAAAGGATATAGAAATCAGTTTCCGCTGGAGAAATGGAGGGAAAAGAGAATGCCGATATAATTCGTCCAGAAATGGGTTGAAAAGTACGCGCTGCCCGTATCTTGCACATTTGTGTCCCGTAGTTGTTGTTTTTGTTGTTGTGTAGTTGTTGTTTTTCGATTAATAATTATCGGCCTATGACATTGTAGCTATTGGCACCAAGCTGCTAGCGACGTTCTCGCCGAGATATTAGTTTCAATGCAACCAGCAATCTCATCCCAGATCATCCGAAGCTCGAGTTGATCGCCGCAAAATCGCCGCAAAATCATCGCCGCATCGCCGCAAAATCTGGGTTGAGGGATCGCTTGAGGACAGGAGTTCTGCGCTGTCAATGCTCATCCGGTGCCCCCACGGCCTTTCTATTCCCCTGCCCTGGTCACGCACGTGCTGCACGTGTTGGCCTGTGTGAGGACCCAAATTCACATTTACCTCAGAAATAAGCAGAAAATAAGAGTAGAAATGAAGTGAGTGGTGCAAGGAAACCGAGCTGTGAGATCCCAGCAATGCACGTCCTGTTGTCCCGCCAGACAAAAGGGAAGGGACTATCTTTACGTACATTCATGGAATAACTGTCTAGCGACCGCTATATGTTGGGTGCCATTGACTTGGAGGCATGCGATTCTGAGAACTGCAACAATATATATATATATATATATATATATATATATATATATATATATATTGTTATATATATATAACAATATATATTCTGAGAACTGCAACAATATATATATATATTCTGAGAACTGCAACAATATATATATATATATATATATATATATATATATATATATATATATATATATATATATATATATATATATATATATATATATATATATATATATACATATATATATATATATATATATATATATATATATATATATATATATATATATATATATATATATATATATATATATATATACATATATACATATATATATATATACATATATATATATATATATATATATACATATATATATATGTATACATATATATATATATATATATATATTGTTGCAGTTCTCAGAATCGCATGCCTCCAAGGCAATGGCACCCAACATTTCACGGTCGTGAGACAGTATATATAACAATATATATTCTGAGAACTGCAACAATATATATATATATATTATGAGAACTGCAACAATATTTATATATATATATATATATATATATATATATATATATATATATGTATATATATATATATATATATATATATATATATTGTTGTGGTTGAGGAAATTCGCAAACCACCATTCAGGTCCCGTAGGTGAGATATCTCTAAGTACATGTGTAGTTAGGCCCAAACCCGTTGTTTAGAGGGAATAAATGTCATTCATTCGAGCTGCGACCCTTTAAGATAGCCGTTTTTCTGTTCTATCTTCATTTTGAACCAACCACGTCTCAACCTCCATCACACAACAACCACCAACCGCAACGCCGCTTCACAACAACAACAACGCCAACAGCCACGACCTTTACCTTCACAACTCGCTCTCGCAATCATCGCATCACCGCCATTCCAAGCGTCGCCATGGCAATCACCGCCACAATAAACCCTCCACCACCTTCACCTCTCCTACTTCGCCGGCCATTCCCGCGCCGCTTGTGAACGCCGAGCGTCAGGCTGTCCTGGTCTCGTGCGGGACGCGCGCTGAGCCGCGGGTACAAAGAGCGGCCTTTCCGAGGGGAAGTCGGATCAGGAATGATTCACGCCCACTTCTGTTCTGTCCTATCAGCGAGCGCGGGGCGATTTGGCCCCGCCTCCAGGCGCGTCGGAGTGGAATCGATATATGCAGATTCGAGGATCAGGAATGATTCACGCCCACTTTTCCTCCGTCCAATGGGCGAGCGTGGCTCCGCTCCCGAGCCGATCCTGATCCGAAAATCTGCATATGGTTTCTCCTGCTGACGATAAAGCGCCGAGCGCGGGGCGAATAGAGAGAGAGAGAAGAGTTTCTGTTTCGGGCTCGAGTGAGAGAAGAGTTTCTGTTTCGGGCTCGAGTTGGGAAGACTTTCTGTTTTAGGCTCGAATTGGAGAGAGTTTCTGTTTCGGGCTCGGGCGAGTTGTGGCGGCGGCAGCGAAGTGTGGCAGCAGCAGTCAAGACGGGTCTGGAGGAGAGTCGGTCTGTCGGGGTTCGGAGTCTGTCGGGGAGCTGCAGAGAGGAGAAGCCGGGAACGCGTCGAGGGCGCAGTGGAGTCGCTCGTCGCGGGACCCAAGCAAGCCAGCTATCCTCTTTCCCCAGAGCATCAACAACCCCCCCCTCTGTTTACCCCCCGTGCTGAGATAGTTCTAAAAGGGGGCCCCGTTCCCATCCCATTTCAGGCAGTGCCAGCGAGGCCCGCGGAATCGGGGCACCGCCGCCATTTTGTGGCTCATCACAAGGCGGGTAGGCTCTGCCCGGTCTCGCGCCCACAGACCACGTCTGCCCCCTTGTATTCGAGGGTGGCCCTTTTCTTTTGATTTTGAGTATATGTGTTGTCGGCGCCGTCTGTAAAGTAAAACTGTGTACGTGTTGCCGTGTGCTCGCGTAGTCGGTAGTAGATCTGCATTGTGTTTCTTTTGTTACATTTGCTTTTGGTGCATAATTGTTGTGTTTCTTTTACATTTGCTTTTGGTGCATAATTGTTGTAATTGTATATGTGTGCTTTCCGTTTGCCGCGGAATAAATGTGCCTTATGTTGAACTGTCTTTCCCGTTTCGCTTCGTCTTTTCTTTAATTGAATCTCCATCTTACTTCACGTAAAGGGTTGGTCGTGGGCTAAATACGCCCGATAATTAATCGGAACCGTCGAGGTTGACGATAACACCGCTCGGTTATCCCGATAGTACGGAACGGTTCGCTTAAAGTGGCCCGTGTCCGAAGTCGACCTGCGGCGAGGTGCGATCGCCCGGTCTACCCTCCGTGTGGGTACTTAGGTAGGTCGAATTTGGCGAACAACCCTATCCCACGCGGGGGGCCGATTGGCACGATCGTGGTGAGGCCGAAAGGCCCAGCCGTGACTTCCCGGCGTTAGTCCGAGAGGGTCACGACTGGATTGTCCGTCCGGTGGGCGACGTGCCGCGATTCGAGTTACGTGGTTATGTATATGTATATATATATATATATATATATATATATATATATATATATATATATATATATATATATATATATATATATATATATATATATATATATATATATATATATATATATATAGCACCGCGAGGAGGAGTGATTGAAGGGACACATCGGCCATTTTGGAGTTAATGCCATTTCGCACTATTTTAACCCTTTCCTTATCATCATATCATTAAAAAATGTCGCTTACATCACGGGGCCTCATATACATATATCTAAATTTTCTCATTCTAAACACCTCGTTTTATCTACCGCAATGGTGGCAGCATTATTTAGCCTCGTTCCAACAGTGGAAGTGACATCTTGCATACTACTTATTGATGGGATTTACATGTGGCAGTGTTTTCAACTTCATGTCCTTCATCATTTTTAGGTGATGTTTATCCTTCAAATGTGGTTCATTTGTCTCACAAACTTTAAGATATGTTTCTGCAAAGGAAGATTCAGATGTCCATTTGATAAACGGCAGTCCTGTCTGTTTTGCAACATATGAGCAGAAACAAACAAAATTAACATTGACTTTTGAATTCATGGTTCATAAAATTTTCGAAGTTGCTCAATATTTTGAGTTTTCAGTTTCTCTAAAATAACTTATTGTTGTTTGTTTTTGTAGAACAATCAAGAAGTCCAGTTGGGCAGATACGGTCCAGGAGCAGCTTTACGATGAAGATGATATCTATTTTGAAGCAGCAATCCCAAGAACAAGGCTCCAAATGCAAGTGTGCAGCTGGTGAAAACCACACAAAGATAAATATTGAATCAAACAAACCCAAAAAGGTTATGGAAAGGCAAATGTGTTGTAAATGTAAGATATGCAGTGGAGATTCATCAAACCTCAAAATACACATGAGGACCCACAGGGGAGAACGCCCACACAAATGCTCTGTTTGTGATAAAGGTTTCTCTAATAACAGCAGCTTGAAAATACATACGAGGATACACACAGGGGAGCGTCCTCACAAATGCTCTGTCTGTGATAAAGATTTCTCTGAAAAAGGCAAGTTGAAAATACATATGAGGATACACACAGGAGAGCGTCCTTACAAATGCTCTGTCTGTGATAAAGATTTCTCTGAAAAAGGCAAGTTGAAAATACATATGAGGATACACACAGGGGAGTGTCCTCACAAATGCTCTGTCTGTGATAAAGATTTCTCTGAAAAAGGCAGTTTGAAGATACATATGAGGATACACACAGGGGAGCGTCCTCACAAATGCTCTGTCTGTGATAAAGATTTCTCTGTAAAAGGCAGTTTGAAAATACACATGAGGATCCACACAGGAGAGCGTCCTTACAAATGCTCGATCTGTGATAAAGGTTTCTCTCAGAAAGGCAGTTTGAAAATACATACGAGGGTCCACACAGGAGAGCGTCCTTACAAATGCTCCATATGTGATAAAGGTTTCTCTCAAAAAGGCGATTTGAATAAGCATATGAGGATCCATACAGGAGAGCGTCCTTACAAATGCTCCATATGTGATAAAGGTTTCTCTGAAAAAAGCAGTTTGAAAATGCACATGGGATTCCATACAGGAGAGCGTCCTTACAACTGCTCTATCTGTAATAAAGGTTTCTCTCGTGAAGGCCATTTGAATAATCATATGTGGATCCACACAGGAGAGCGTCCTTACAAATGCTCCATATGTGATAAAAGTTTCTCTCAAAAAGGCAGTTTGAAAATACACATGAGGGTCCATACAGGAGTGCATCCTGACAAATGCTCTCTCTGTGATAAAAGTTTCTCTCAAAAAGGCCATTTGAAAATACATATGAGGATCCATACAGGAGAGCGTTCCAACAAATGCTCCATATGTGATAAAGGTTTCTCTCAAAAAGGCAGTTTGAAAATGCACATGAGGATCCACACAGGAGAGCGTCCTTACAAATGCTCCATATGTGATAAAAGTTTCCCTCATAAAGGCAGTTTGAAAATACACATGAGATTCCATACAAGAGAGCGTCCTTACAAATGCTCCATATGTGATAAAAGTTTCCCTCATAAAGGCAGTTTGAAAATACACATGAGGGTCCATACAGGAGTGCATCCTGACAAATGCTCTCTCTGTGATAAGTTTCTCTCAAAAAGGCCATTTGAAAATACATATGAGGATCCATACAGGAGAGCGTTCCAACAAATGCTCCATATGTGATAAAGGTTTCTCTCAAAAAGGCAGTTTGAAAATGCACATGAGGATCCACACAGGAGAGCGTCCTTACAAATGCTCCATATGTGATAAAAGTTTCCCTCATAAAGGCAGTTTGAAAATACACATGAGATTCCATACAAGAGAGCGTCCTTACAAATGCTCCATATGTGATAAAAGTTTCCCTCAAAAAGGCGATTTGAAAAGACACATGAGGTTCCATACAGGAGAGCGTCCCAACAAATGCTCTATCTGTGATAAAGGTTTCTCTCAAAAAGACAATTTGAATAAGCATATGAGGATCCACACAGGAGAGCGTCCTTACAAATGCTCCATATGTGATAAAGGTTTCTCTCAAAAAAACAAATTGAATCAGCACATGAGGATCCATACAGGAGAGCGTTCAAAGAATCCACACAAAAAGAACAGACAAAAATACACGAATGAGAAAACGAAGCATTCTTTCAAAACATCGGAATAAAAGAAGCCCCAGGTACAACACAAAAATATCCGTAAAATAATCGGCAAAGAGTACCTACGCATAATAAGACTAATTTTGAAGTCATCCCTCTCTCCAATGAACAAAACCAAAGATATAAACCAACTTGCAGTGCCGGTATTCCAATTTTGCTGTGTAATTATAAATTACATGAAACGAATGCTCGCCCTAACTATTCACAAGATGTTCCACAAAAACCAATGCATACCGAGGGTGTACTTACCTGGACAAGAACGAGTAGGTTGTGTGATGGAGCTTAACCAAGTGCACAGAACATCGTGTGTCAGACCAGCAGAGTATGTGAAAATCTCAACAGACAATTGTATGAGATTTGTACACGACCAAGAAATCAACAAACCAGAAAAGGGATCCTTATTCCATTTGGCAACAAACTTCAAAAAACCGGTGTAAATGATGGATACTGCACAAGAAAACGAAACAGAAACAAACACAGCCCCAATGATTGCAAAGAAGAAGAAAAAAAACGACAAAAAGAAATATCAGCAGATATACTCTGACAAATGGGAGTGATAAAAGAGCAGGAAGATTTAAAACAGAGCTTGACAGGACAGGGATTGACAAGCATGACCCAGTGGAATGGCTAAGAAGAGGTCTAATTAATTGGGATGGAGAACGAGGCATCATAAATGCTCATCATCACAAACTGATGCCTTTAAGAAAATGGTGGGATGTATGGACATCACAAACCAAGCACTGCGTCCAGACATGGTGCTCAAACACAAAAAGGAAAAGTCAGCACTGTTCTTTGAGGTTTCAGTTCCCAATGACTGTGGATGACATGCCACAGAAATCAGAAAAATTAGGTCAAGATGACCTCAAAATTGAAGAAAGCTGAAATTGTACCAGTGATAGTCGGAGCTCAAGGAATGACAAGGAAAACCCTCACCGAGTACTTGAATATCACTCTGGGAATATAATTCCAGACAAGCTGCAAGTGGAGGCTGTCAGAGGTGGAGTGAAGATTTTGAAAAGAGTCCTTGGAAAGAGGCTATGAGAAGGACATTTCACAGTTTGTCAGATGAATCACGATTCTTTAACAAAAAGGAGGTGGAGATTTTGAGTTCTGAGAGAACTTCCTCTCACCTTTTGATATCCAAAATAGGTAACAACCAATGAGAGCCAAAAAAATCCCTCAATCAAACAAACAAATTAAATGAAAGAGGAAAAGACCAGCACTTTGAAAATTTACTCCAGAGTGAATCAAAAACGAAGGAAAATGGAAGCAGACTGTTGCAATCAACCCAGAAAAAGATGAACTATTTTTGGAAAGGGATTTATGAAAATTGAAAAGAACAAAACAAGAAGGTGGAACAGGTCCAAAACTTGGAAAAGAGAAGTCACATCGAGAGGATATTCCTCAAGTGATAATTGCCAAACAAAATTATGAAACACTCACCAAGATGCCAAATTTCAAAAGCCCTGGTCTGGATGGCATCCCACATTTCTGATGCTCTTCACAATCACTACATTGAGCTTATCCCAACGGATGAATCGTCGTCCAATCCTGATCTTCCCTTCTGAGTTTTCAACACGCAAAACACCATTTTAAGTCCTCTCTCATCCTGACCCACTGTCTTTCGATCTTCACTCATTCACTGTGTCTTTTGCACATGAGAAGGAGGAAAACATTGTTTCAACTCTCGACTTTTCGTTATATACATGGTGTCGGCTCATGAAATGACTCGGACACCAAACAGATCAGTTCACAACAAGACAAAGGGAACAGCAGTAGAAAGGGGAAACATCAACAGCAGGGTGGAGGGGAAAAGTAGACGGAGACTGACAAATAAGGGATGCCGGTAACGATGAGGGTAAGAGTAAGGGGTGGACAAGTTGAACACATTATCAAAATGTTGGAAGTAATGGGGAATTGTTTACCAGGTGTTGAAAACATCATGCTTTTGGATGGGTGATGATTTGAGATGGTGGTGAACAGATGTCTTCAAGACCTGGAGGGAAGAATCAGATTGAAGAGAGTGTGGAATGTGGTTCCACAGGTGAGGAAAAAGGAATCCATGAGTGTAGGTAAGCAGTAGTTTTGGATTTTGGCACTTGAACTCTGAAGGGGTTGATGGAAGACTGCGTGCATCCTGCACATACCTCGGAGGGAAGATGCATATGGAGGGTGCAGGACCAGAAAAGAGTCGGAAGAATATGGAGACCACTGACCTGTTGGCCATGGTGAGGTGATTTCAGCTTCATCGTGAGAAATTCCAATGATCTTGAAAGCCTTCGTTTCCACGGCTTCAAGCTGAGCAAGATGTGAGCCACGGGAGCCAGCCCTGACGAAAGAGCAGTACTCCTTAAGGTGTGTATGAAAGCCTAGTCGGTGGATCGGAGTTCAGGTGTGCCAACGAAGGACTCTTCATGAAGGAGGATGTCCCATCTGGTTTTGAAGGCCAACTTTGAAATGTGGCTTGCCCAAGAGAGATCGTGGCTTGGAGTGAGATCCAAGAGTTTGACTTACTGAACCTCTTCAAGAGGGTTGATGAAAAAGTCGATAGGTTTGTGGTACAGTCATTGGGGAGAGAAAGGGGGAAGAGAGAAAGATGTTTAACCAGTTTGTGATTTTGTCAAGGTCAAAAGGGAGGGAAGAGGCTTCTGTCTATCAGAAGGATGAGGGATGTCGCGGCAGAGAGTGGAGTCATTAGCAAAGAGATAATGAGGATTTTCTCGCGAGTCGGTGATATCATTGATGAAGACTAGGAATAAGGTGGGGGCTGAGAACACTGCATTGGGGGAAGTCCAGCCTTGACAAGGAGAGGAGAACAAAGAGTTCCATTGAGAGCCCCATGTTGACTGCAAGATTGGAGGAAGTCAGTCTTCCAAGAGTGGAGTTAGCCTGGGATTCAATAGGCAAACAGTTTGGAGAGCATGTCGGATACCAGACCATATTGAAAGCTCGAGATTTTCCCAGAGAGACGGCTTTGATATGTCTGATGTTGAAGGCCTCCAACCATTGTTGAGAAAGTAAAAGCAGCACGTGCAAGATAGAGTGACCTGGTATGAATCCAAATTGATGACTTGAGATGAGACGTTTTTCAATAAAATGTATGCTTTTACGTCAGCTGCGATGATGGATTCCATGACATTGCTCTGCTTGCAAGTGAGCTTCCAGTGTTTGGAAGTGACCGGGCAAGACCCCGTGCTCTCACAAACTATGGTGGATGCCAGCTTTGAAGAAAATGTTTTAAAATCCTTTTCCAGGGCTCTTGTTAGGTTTTGCCTGCACTAATCTAAGTGCAGCCAAGTGAGATTTAGCTTTTAAGTTCTGCAGGTTTTAAAGAAATAAATGTGGAAGGTGAAATGGGAACGACTTGTCTTGCTTCAAGTTTATCGAGCATTGCAGGTTGAGATTGATGAAAAACCCGAAAGATAAAATGAAAACTCTGTCAAGATGCAGTCCTTGATAATTTAGGTTACAAACTTCAGGGAAATACTTTCATGTGTTCAATGAAAGATGCTGTCACTGTGCATTATATATAGTTGAAGAGTAAACAGGTTATTGATACAATCGACAAGTCATTGAACAATTTTGATTTCCTATCTCCAGTCATAAATTGCTGTGTTCACCAATAAAGTCATTATAGTTTATTGACAAATGTACATTGCAATCAGATTAATGACTGCAATTATTCGACAGTTGAACAGTAATAATATTACAGCAAATCAACCAAGAACAGGAACAGCAAAATTGTTCTCCAATAAATGATCCACAACACACATGCATCATGACACTGCTTGTTTTTACTGAATGCATCAGTTACTGTATTTCCAAACTCAAAATAAGCAATTTTGTAATGTTGTGAGAAATTTGTATGGTATTTTTGTTTCAATATGAACATCACAGTAATAACAGGCAAAATATTCAATGATATTGTTACGGCTGTGGAAATTCGCAGAACACCATATAGGTTCCGAGTTAGTTATCCTGATAAGTATTTGTTCAGTTAGATTTCCCCACCGTTGTTTAATGGTTATTATTCGTGTTCACAGGGCTGTGATCCTTTGAGATAGCCGTTTTTCTTTCGCTATCGTTATTTTGGACCGACAGAGCACGTTACGATCCTGTCATGGACACAAACCAACCGAAAACGTCGAACAAAGGCGCCAGTGAAAGAACTGCAGTAACAAGCGGGTTTTCCCGCCTTTTTGCAGCGCCAAGGCTGACACGGGAGGCGGCGAGGAGCACGCTCGCGATTGGTGGATACGAGGCGTGAGGCGGTCAGGAAGGAGGAATGCCCCGTTTCGAGAAATTTCTGGAAGGAAGGCGGAGCCGAAAACGGGGAGGAGTGAAGGGTGGAGCCCCGCGCTATATAAGGCGGACCGCACGCAGGCGCTCTCTTCTTCGTCAAGGTCTCTCTCTCTCTTGGTCGTCGGAGGTTCTCACTTTCTCTCTTGGGTCGTTGGAGTCGTTCTCTCTCTCTCTGGGTCGTCAAAGTCATCCTCTCTCTCTTGGTCGTCGGAGGTTCTCTCTCTCTCTTGATGGACGTCGGGTCGTGCTCCCTCTCCCGCCCTCTCGTCTTGGCGCTGATTGACCTGTTGGTGAAGGCGCGGGCCGGTGGCGAGTCCGGGCTACGCCTCGGAGACGCAGACGGGAGGCGCAGCCCTGCCGGCTGTGTGGTGCGAACTTGCGCATCTGGCGAGGAGCGCCGGAGAGAGCTTACCGCCCATCGTCGCGTGGCCACGCTAGCTGCCGTGGGGAGCAGACGTCGCGACCTGCCCACCGAGACACCTCGAGGGTGCAGGTAACCTGCACGGTCTCGTGGGCCTTTTCGGTCATCCACGGCCCACGACCATAAAGGTCTACGGATCCCGTCTACCCCCCTTGCGTGTGAGGGGGGTTTTCTTTCTTTTGGTATGCATGCTGTTGCGCCGTGTCCCCTAAGTTGAAACCTGTGTGAGTGACTGTGCTTGTAAATAATAATTATCGTCGGTGGTATTGCTTTTGCATTCGATTTGTCGCTTGTATATTGCATGACTGTATACGTGTTGCTTGTATAAATAAATGTGCTTGTGTGAATATTTCCCGTTCGTCGTGTCTTTTTCCCCATTGGAAATGCCATCTTGCATCGCAGAATAATTAGTTGGGTTTAAAACACCCGGTAAAGAGAATCGGATCCGTTGCAGGTCGGCGATAACACCCGCTCAGTTATCGCTGCAGAACGGAACGGACCGCTTAAGCGGTGCGTGTCCCAGGCCGACCTGCGGCGCGGTGCAGCCCCTCTGCAGGTTACCCGCGCGGGTACTTAGGTATATCGACATTCGACGATTCACCCTATTTTACGCGGGTAGAATGCGGACTGGGCTGTGGTGAGGTTAAACCCCCACCCGTGACTGGTTCCTGGCGGTAGTTCCAGGAGGGTCACGACTGAATTGTCCGTCCGGTGGGCAATACGGTTGCGATTGGAGTTACGCGGCCGCTCGCACGCCGGCGGGCACGAATTCCCAACAACATTGAAGAAACATATCACGCCATAAGCATGGTCAATCCAAACATGCAATCCAACAAAAGAAACATATATCACACCTAAAGTGCGGTTGTGGAAGAAAAATAATTAATTATGTCTTGTGAAATGTCTGGTGGTGGACTTATGGCAGCTTCGCTGCCAGGGAAGCTATCATTTCTTGAAGTGCAACTGTGTCGCTGATGCAGTGCCCCTCTACCAGTTCACACACTGGAACTGGTACTCATTTTGCCGACCTAGGAAGGATGACAGGCTGAATCAACCCGCTGGTGTATTGATTCAGCAGCCGACAGGGCTTGAACTCAGGACCCTTGGATCCCAAGCCGCCGAGCCACCCGAACCACTGAGACAACACCAGGCTAGTGAAATGTATAATGTGCTGCACCAACCATTTTCTGTCATGTAAGGTAATGAACTGATGATACTCATTTCCTCTTGTGTTCTTTTAAATGCTTGTAAAGGACTCATCTATTGCAAAGCATTGTTGTTAACTGAAGTCGATGTGTCACCATTCCTGGTGTTATTCACCAAGAAGAATCATTGAACTGTGTTTTAAAACCCACTCGCCCATTAACCGAGCAGGTTGGAATGTTCGGCTGAAAAGCTCGCAGCTGCAAAGCTCAGGGAAGTTGGGGTTGTTTGCCAATATATTGTTATGAATCTGGAACCCATCGCACACAACATTCAGGTCCCCATAGATCAGCTATATCGGTAAAGGCCCTGTCAAACCTTGACGTTTTAGCCAGCAATGGAAACGTATAAAAATGTATACAAGACGTTGGCGTACGCCAAACTTTTTATGTTTTTTTTTTTTAAAGATTTGGTGCGCATTCATAACGATTTTGACGTATGCATAACATATTAGTTACGAACACAGAACGTTTCGTTTTCTTATAGATAACTTACACCAACGAATGATTAGCCTGTTGTTGGCGTTCACAACCTATGCCCAACGATATAGTCTAACTTATGCATAGCACGCTGCAAGTATCGCCGACGATCACGTGCCGTAGCCTATTAAACGGCTGCCGCTCGGCGATTCAAATCATAACCGCCCGAGAATGGGAAGTGTCAACATGACAGTCACACGTTGGCGATCTTGCCAGCATATGCCGACCTCTGAAAAATGTGTCTAAAATGCTGGCACACGTCGAATCCGTTATTGGTAAGTTTTGTTTCCGTGAAGAGCACGCTAAAATACGATGAAGTACGCTGTTATACGCCGTAGTATGTCGAGTACGTCGTGAAATTTTAAGGATGCTGAAAATTTTACGACGAACTCGGCGTATGGCTCACACGTTCCGCTATGCTGGCCATAAGTTGTAGGCACGTTATGCGATTGTCGACACACGTTACTTGAAAGTTACTCATAAGTCGAAACACGTCGAGGTAATGTTTAGCATACCCGAAACTTATTTTCTCCGTCAAGGCACATTTTCTTTTTTTCTCCTTGGCTCCGTCAAGGCACGTGACGAGATATCGGAAGATGTTGTTGTTGTTGTTGTTGTTGTTTTTTATTTTTAGTCTCTCACGAATTTTTAAATATATTCGGACATTTGCTTTTAAGTTTCGACGTCGATGTGACAATATCCTCAAACAGAAAATATTCACAGAGGAGGAACTAACAATAAGACATGAGCAAACTGAAGAGGGAATCGGGCGTGATGTAACGGCACGTGACGAAATATCGGAAGTTATTGGTGTTTTTTTTTTAAACGCTATCAATATGCCATTACACGGTAGCTGTAAATTACAAACACGTTCAGTAAGTTCTGTGGTCGTCCGGAAGACGTCAATCAAACACGTCTACATCCGTCAATATGCGTTGGAGGTACATCACACGTAGGTTCAAAGCACGTTTCTCATAGGTGAGAAATATGTTTTGGGTACGCTAATCATTACCTCGACGTGTTTCGACTTATGAGTAACTTACAAGTAACGTGCCTCGACATGTGTCAACGGTCGCATAACGTCCTCGACGTGTCAACAATCGCGTAACGTGCCTACAACACGTTACTCATAGGTTATAAATAAGTTTCGGGTACGCTAAACATTACCTCGACGCGTTTCGACTGATGAGTAACTTACAAGTAACGTGTGTCGACGTGTCAACGATCGCGTAACGTGCCTACAACTTATGGCCAGTTTAGCGGAACGTGTGAGTCATACTCTGGCACACATCGTAAAATTTCAAGCATGCGACAATTTGTGAAGCACCTCAGCGTACTACGACGAAAGCCAGCCTACTACGACGTATGCCACCGTGTTTCAGCATGCTCTTAATATTTTCAAAACTTACCCATAACGTATTCGACGTGTGCCAGCGTTTTAGACAAATTTTGCATAAGCTGGCTAAATCGTCAAGGTGTGACAGGGCCTTAAGTATGTTTCCAGTTGGGGCCCCGTCCCGAGTCTAATGGGAATTAAATGTTCATGCGCTGCAAATTTATTTTGACAGTCAGGGTTTTCTTTTACATTTTTATATCAACAATAACCACAACAACATGCCTTCACCTTGCTTCCTCACACCGACGCCATGGCCTGCGTGCGTGTCAGCACGTACTTGGGCGGAGATCGCAAGGACCTGACGTTGGTCTCGCCCAATCAGGAAGATGCGAGCGAGTTCCCCTGGCAGTCGTCCAATGAGCACACCCCACGCAGGATAATATTCCTCTGCCTGTTTGGGGGGCAGGCCGCAGCGACGGCCGTCACACCCCTCCGGTCCAATCAACGGCCTTGGCAATGACCAATGACAGGGCGACGAGCGCAATTTGCTCGCCAAAACCGTACAGTGAGGGAAAGCGGGGAGGGAGGAGGCGTGCCCTCCCCCCCTGGATGAGGTCAATAAGGTTGCGACACGATCGAAAGAAAAGAGATCCTCCGCGAGAGACCCTTGCGATCAGACAACAGAAGACATCCTTCCTCCACAGGAGCCGCGGCGCGATCGGATGCAAAGAGATCCTTCCTCGACAAGAACCGCGGCGTGATCGGACGAAAAGAGAAACCTACCTTCTCGACAGTTCAGGTACAGAGGAGAGGTTTGGTTGTTGGGACGAGCGCTGAGCGGAGCTCTGGAGGCTGATCGCGGCTCGCTGGTGTCTGGATTCTGCTCGCCTCTCGCTGGTGCCTGGTTCGAATCGGCTCGCCTTAACCACATGAGGTGGACAGGTCCAAGTCTTTCTGGGTATCTGTGTGTGTGTCTGTCGGTGGGCCCGTCTGAAAGTAGGTATTGTGTTAGTGCTTTTTGCTTGTACATTTGCTTGATTTGACTTTTGCATGTAAATTGACTGCATTTCTTTGAAAGTCTGTTTAATTCTGCTCTGTGTTTCTCCTTTCCCTTTTGTAAATAAATTTCCCCTGTTCAATGTTTCAGCTCATTTCTGTGTTTCTTTCATTGGTTTAGCATGGTGCGTGTTGGGTGATTGGAAAGGCTGTTGCTGCTGAAATTGTGCATTTGGACCGAGGGGATTCGGCAACCATCCGCTCGGGTTGCACACGTTTCGGGCACGCTAACGGCTCGACTCGTATGAGTTCCGTCGAGGGTGTGAATCCTCGTGAGATCGCCGTGTGGTCTCTAGGTATTTTGAAGATTGGCAAATAACCCTGTACCATGTGGTGTATTTCTCGACATTTCATGGTCCTGGAAGGGACCCGTCGCTCCGGAGTTATCCGGGGTGACGATCTAAATTCCGCGTGTTCGGCGCAGCCGACTCTACTGCTCCACCTAGCAGTCGGCCTCGCGGCCGATACACGGCCTGCCACAATATGTCCCTATCTTGTCAAGCATTGTACCATGGGCCCCATGTCTCACAATGTTTCTTTGTCAGTTACCCATCCCTCTTCCGAGAGAATACTGTGGTCACAAAATACTGCATGCAGCTGTGTTTTCTCAGAACATCCCACCTTTTTCCTTGAGGCTGGAATGTTCTCAGCTTGAAAACATCTTTACAGGCCATTAAGATGTTAGTCAGCTTCAGGAACAAGTACTGTTCTTTGTGTAACCCATGCTCCCTCCTTCCTACTTTTTTATGTAAATAATTTTGCTCGAAAGATGATCGGCTTGGAAAACAGAACAAAGTGAAGGACGTTTACAGCATCTCATCTTGGTGTTGATCTGTGTATTTGTTTCTTGCAGTGTACACATAAATAAATGATTCAACTCTCACTGAAACTGGTGTTATTGGAGTGACGTTCGATTCCACTGATTCCACCAAAGAAGTTGGCGCAGTGAGCAGGGCTCGCAACTTTGCGGTGGTGAGGGGGGTGGGAGACCGGAGATGAAGGTGACATCAGGTGAGGTGATGCGGACGCAGGTGGCCAGTTGAAGCGGCAGGAAAGGGAACCGTTACAAATTCACTTCTCTGACCCTTTCACTGGGTCCTGCATTCACTCAAGTCATGTGCCTTGCCTCTGACCAAACTGGGTGACACAAGCCTAAGGAAAGTGAGTTGTCGTATATTGGTAGCTTTGTGCTGTAATATCTGTATTCTAACCAGGTTTTGGCAATCCGTTCTGGGAAAGCTGGATTTCGTGACGCATTCAGGAAGCTGGATTGTGGTAAATCCGTGCCAGGTTTGAATATTTTGATCCGGGCATTCGAGGGGCTTGGAGAGCCGCTCCGCTGATTTTGAATCGGAGCACGAGCAACTGAAAGGTGCCTGCTGATTCTTTGTTGGCACGTAAGTGAGGTGCTGCATTAGGTTGACACTCACTGCACTGTGCTTTCAGGTCCAAAGGTGTTGATCAGTACTGTTTTCTTAGTGCTGTGAGATCTCGAATTTTGGAACATCTGTTGAGTTATGTCAGGATCAAGGACCCTTGGCTAGAGGTGTCCAGGATTCAGAGGAGAACATGAGGACTTGAAGTCCTTTTGGTTAACATCATTTTACATCAAGTTTAAGGGCCCCTTTTTGCTGCTGCATGAAGGTATGATTGTGACTTCAACTTTTAAGGATCATTTTTGCTGTTCGACAAATGTATAAGCCTGGTGTTGACTTGATGGGTAAGCATGGTGAGCTTGGGTCACAGGATCCTGAGTTGAAGTCCCACTCTGCTGTTGAATTAATACCAAGAAGGGTTGACTCTGCCTGTTACCCTTCCGAGGTCGGCAAAATGAGTGCCAGTTTGCTGGTATCTTGTGTTGGCGTGGCGACCCATCCAGGATTGTGCCCAATAACCAAGAAGACTGTTTATGCGGCACCAACGCTCTGCACAGAGTATGGTCCCAATGGTTGAATGCATGACACTGATTTGTATTTGTAAAAACACGATGAATTGTGTGTTCAGGATGATTGTGGAATTGAGTCTTCTCAAGTACATTTGATCATTTCCTGAAACTATTTTGCAGTGGAACAATGTGAAATGTTTTATGGTGGTTTAAGGTCAATGTTCTGAGCGTGTTGATGAAATAGTTTGTGCACAACGTTTCAGTGTGTGTGGGTATGCATGTGCGTCAGTTTGTGTGTGCTCGAAGTATATCATGAATAAGAAAACTGCCAAAAAGGTAAATTGGAAAGTGTTTATGACGGGGAGTTATTATTGTTAGAGAAGATCACCTTGACAAAGCGCAGAGTATATCCAGTGATGTTATGACAAATGCCGCTGAATATTTTAAAAGAAGAAAATACAGTTGTGTTCTGTGTGGGAGAATTATCATGAATTTGTCATCGACACTGGCCCCATGACGTTTGGCGTGCGGGACACGGAGCGTCCAGAAGTGTGCAGGGTCTGTGCCTGGCTGTGTAGCTGTAAAGGAAGAGTTGTCGGAACAATTGACAGTTAGGAGTTGTATAAATTGTTGAAGAAATTTCCTCCTTAAGCATTTGTAATTGGTGTTGCCAGCTCAAAGTGTGAACGAATAAAGACATTGTTCCTCACTCATAAAATATTATTTGAACTTTGGTAAAATGTTTCAGTTGAGAGGATTCCCTTGTAAATATGATTCTCCACGGATTCTGTTACATTTGTTTATTGTGAACCATCCATCTTCCTTCAATTGAGATTTATTTGTCATTTTTTTTATTTTAAAAAAACCATGTAACAGCCTGGAAATGTTGCATAAGTTCCAGGAAGACTTCAGTACATCATGTGGTGCATGGTTAAACATA
Source organism: Eptatretus burgeri (assembly GCF_056783735.1). NCBI lineage: Eukaryota > Metazoa > Chordata > Myxini > Myxiniformes > Myxinidae > Eptatretus > Eptatretus burgeri. The sequence goes on from NW_028222146.1 coordinate 61,392, forward strand.
ACTTTAGATATTTCTAATTCAGTTCACAAATTTGATGAACATAATGCACGGATTTTTGTGCAGACGCATTGTGGGAGCTGCCGATTTTCAATGAGCATCGACAGTCAATGTAATGTTGTTCTTTATCAACACTGAGAACGTACCGAAGTAATGATTCACACCCTTGATCTGTGTGACTATCTGTCCCTCCAAATCCTGTGGATCCTCAAAGGGGCTGTTGTGCTCTTTTCTGATTGGCTGTTCTTGGGCCTTGCCGATATTGTTACCCCCACCACCGCAGGTGAAGGTGGTGATGTTTTCACCCCTTTATATCTGTTGGGTCGCCGAAATAGGTGACCCTTATTGTCAGTAATTCTGTCTGTTTGTTTGGATGTTTGTTCCTTTCTCATCAACGTAATTGGTAAAAAAAAACTTGGGCCGATTTTGACCAACCTCTGGTGGTTGGTACATCTTATGACGTAGTGCTTTGGAACTTGTGATGGTTGCTTGGGACGCTTTGGTTCCCTCGCAACAACCGAAAAACCTTCAAAATCAGTACCGTTCACGCGAAATCAATTCCGAAAGCCATTTTCGCACGTATGGTTATGAAATTTGGCACGAATGATCTACAGGTGATGCTCTATCAAATATATTCCAGTTTTTGTGATAAATTCAATGAAGCTGAGTCTTTGGGCCTCTCACTCAATCACCGCAGGTTGGTCGGTGGTCTTTCTGTCTTCTACCGACTCCTCTCCAGCCTTGCCCCCCCCTGCTCTCTCTGCGATTTGTCCCCACTACATTTCCACAGGGCGCTCAAGGTCCGCCAACAAACCCCTTCTGGTAAAACTACCAAAATCACGAATCACTGCTCATCTTCACTCTTTCATTCCTCTTTTTTCCCGCCTTTGGAATAAACTTCCTCACTCTATTCTTTCCCATTCTTCCCTCCAGGCTTTCAAAACAGCTGTTCACCACCACCTCTTATCTTCCCCCATCCAAATCCTCGATCTTTTCTACCCCCGATAATCCACCCAAGCCCACTTCCTTCATTTCTCCTGCTTTCCTTCCTGAAAGTCCCTGAAATGTCCATCTTCTCTTCGCCATGTTCCCCGTCCCATCCCCATCCCTCTCACTTCCACAGTTCACCTAATGTGTCTGTTCCCCACTGTTTTGTCCCTTCCACTCCCGCCCCTCTTGTCTCATGCCTCCTTGCTGTGAGTTGTGTGTTCGCTCTCATACGAGCCTCGACCAAGGTATACAAAAAAATAAATAAATAAATTAAAATGGAATACTTTACCCACAGCGGCCCCTTCAATTAGGGTATGCGCGAAAATTGGCGAAAATTGAAGGCCCCCTAGCGACCAGGTGATTGCATCGATACGAATGAAACTTTGCAGGTTCATGGTACTCAATGAGTTCGACAACCTTGCCTCAGGACATATTGACCGATTTCGCTTAGGTCAGGGGTCAAACGTCAATTAGTGCAAAAATCGATAACATGCGAGAGGTGGAGGTGCCTTCGTGCGAAATGCTACTCCTTGGGTTATGGTTGGATGGTCATGAAAATTTACACTAATCATTCGGAATACATTGTGCACAAACGATCAAGCCGGATTTTCGATTTCGATCTTTGTTCACCCACAGCACCCCCTCGAACTTTGGGGATTTCCGATTTCAAACCGCATTTTCAGTACTTTTCATTCAAATGGATACCGAGTAGTTATCAGTAGATGGAACTGGATGAGATTTGATATGCATAATCTTAAGGTGATTCCCGATCCGCTATATGACATCCATTTTGCTCTTTTTCTTACTTTCCATGCTCGGCGACCCATCGCCGCCTACCGGCTTGTTGTCTTCTTATTCAGCCACTCCAATGTGGTTTTAGCTTTATGCTTCAGATCATTTTCCTGCTGAAATGTGAATCTCCTACCAAGTTTCTGATTCATGGCCAACTCAAGCAGGTTTTCATCAAGGATTCTCCTGCACTTTGCACCATCCATTGTCTCTTCTATCCTGATAAACTTGCCAGTTTATGTTGATGAAAAGCAACCCCATCACCTGATGCTGCCACTCCCATTCTTGACAGTAAGGAAGGTGTTGATTCGGTAATGTGCAGTGTTTGGCTCGTGACAGACGTAACATTTTGAATTTTGACAATCAAGTTCAATTTTTGTTTTGTTTGACCACAAAGCGTAACGATACATTGTTGTTGTTGGATTTACAGTGACATCCCGGACCAGTTTTGTGCTTGACCGGCTGCTGAGTTTGGATGGGCGACCTGATCTAGGTTGAGTCTGGGTGATATGATACGTCTCCACCTTTAATGATTGATTTCACCATACTCAAAGGGATAATAAGTGACTTTGAAATCTACCTATAACCCTCTCCTGAACGGTGCTTCTCCATCACTTTGTTTGACTTCTTTGGAAAGCTCCTTGGTTCTTCATCTTTGCCTTGTTGGTTTGATTATGGAGTTGCACCTTAAAACTCCTTAGATAAGTGGGGGAGCTTAATTTTTAAGTTAACCCACTGATTACATACAGATGAAACCCATTATACTTATTTTGTAATCTTTCATGCAAATAATTTGCTCGTGAAGTGATTTCAGGTTCATTAGGCAAAGGGTT
>NW_028222147.1:0-2500 GCF_056783735.1 Eptatretus burgeri
GTCTGTTTCTGGTGAATGTTCCCCCTCCATTCCGTCCTTACCTCAAATGGCCACACAGCTGGCACTGCATAGAAAGAAGCTGAATGCCGAAACTCTGTGTTTGCTTCTAAATCCTGTGTCCCAAACCCATCGCTTTCTGTTCCCACCTTACACAGTCGCACCCAGCTGTTCCTGGACTCTGTGTTCTTTTTTCCTGACAAGGTGGAGAGCTTGCTGTCAAACCTCGACTCTGATTCTACAACCGGTCTAGACGGCATCAGCCCACGTGTCCCAAAAACCTTCTCCTCTACTCTTGCTCACCCTCTCTCTGTTCTATTCACACTCTTAATTGCTCAAGGTCATCTGCAATCTGCTTGGAAATCACCAAACATTACTGCCCTGCATAGAAAAGGTGCAAAAACAGATCCCTGCAACGACAGACCAATCAACCTGCTCCCAATCATCAGCAAATTTATGGAATCCATCATCGCTTCAGACATTAAATCCTTCATCTTCTCCAATGGCTTGATTTCTGATCTTCAATCTGGATTCAGACTCAACCCTGGACATGCTGCTTTTGCTTTCCCAACAATAGATAAAGATCCTCAATGCCAGACATGAGATCACAGCCATCTCCCGAGACATATCACATGCTTTCAAGATGGTCTGGCACCCTGCCCTGCTCACCAAACTCTCTTCCTATGGTATCCAAGGCAATCTCCACTCGTGGCTCACGGACTTCCTCTCCTGTTGCGGTTATCATGTGGCCCTTAATAGAATTCTCTCATCCCCTCTTCCTGCCCAGGCTGAAGTTCCTCAAGGCAGTGCTCTTTTCATCAATGATCTCTCCGACTCTTGGGAAAATCCTCTTTATCTCTTTGCTAATGACTCCACCTTCTGCTGTACCATCTCTCAACCCTCTGATCGGCAGCAAGCAACCTCTTCACTCTCTACAGACCTGGATAAATTCACAAGCTGGTCAAAGACATGGAACATGTTTTTCAATTCTGACAAATTTCACATTCTCACGATGCCTCATTTATGTGTATGTGTATATATATATATATATATATATATATATATATATATATATATACACACACACACACATACATACACATTATGTGTATGTATTTATGTATGTATATGTATATGTATATGTATATGTATATATATATATATATATATATATATATATATATATATATATATATATATATATATATATATATATATATATATATATATATATATATATATATATATATATATATATATATATATATATATATATATATATATATATATATATATATATATATATATATATATATATATATATATATATATATATATATATATATATATATATATATATATATATATATATATATATATATATATGAAGCCTGGTGTTGGCGCAGTGGTAAGGGCAGTGGCTTGGGACCCAAGAGGTCCTGAGTTCAAGCCCCGTTGGGACACTGAATTAATATATGTATGTATATATATATGTATTTATATAATGTGTATGTATATATATATATATATATATACATCTATATATATATATATATATATATATATATATATATATATATATATATATATATAAATATATATAAACCAAGTCGAAAACACCAGGGGGTTGACTCAGCCTGCCATCCTTCCGAGGTCGGCGAAATGAGCACCAGTTGTACTGGGCCCGGTGTATGCCCCGGTTAGAATAGGTGTACCATATCCCTGTGTGTCGTAAGAGGCGACCAGGGTTGCGTCAGGAAGGGCATCCGGCGTAAAAACCTATGCCAAATCATTATGCGGACAACAAAACGAATTTCCATACCGGATCGGTCAAGGCCCGGGTTACCAACGACCGCCACCGGTACCGGTGGTCAGCAGGGTACCAGTGGAAATTGTGCTACTGCTGGGCGAAGGAGGAGAAGGAGACGGGGAAGGCGAGTCCGGAGGCAGTGGGAGAGGCGGAAGGGTAGAAGTGTGGAGGTGAGAGTTGGAACTCTGAATGTTGGGACGATGACTGGCAAAGGGCGAGAGTTGGCTGATATGATGGAGAGAAGAAAGGTGGACATACTGTGTGTACAAGAGACCAAGTGGATGGGGAGTAAGGCGAGGAGCATTGGAGGTGGTTTCAAACTGTTCTACCATGGTGTGGATGGGAGGAGAAATGGTGTCGGGATAATCCTGAAGGAAGATCATGTCAAGAGGGTATTGGAGGTGAGGAGGGTGTCTGACCGAGTGATGAGTGTGAAGTTGGAAATTGAAGGGGTGATGATGAATGTCATCAGTGCATATGCCCCACATATGGGGTGTGAGATGGAATATAAAGAAGATTTCTGGAGTGAGTTAGATGAAGTGGTGGAGAGTGTATCCAAGGATGAAAGAGTGGTGATTGGAGCAGATTTCAATGGTCATGTTGGGGAAGGTAATAAAGAGGATGAGGAGGTGATGGGGAGGTACGGTCTCAACAAGAGAAATGTGGAAGGGCAAATGGTGGTAGAGTTTGCAA
>NW_028222147.1:7500-22500 GCF_056783735.1 Eptatretus burgeri
TTATTACATATTTATTTATTCCCTTTAACCTTTTCTCAATCTGATCACCATACTTATAAGCATATGCCTTTGCTCTCAATCCAATAAACTCACTCATTACTTTTCCACCCAACTCATCCTTAAACTTTCCAATAACCTTTTCATTCTTTTTTGAAAATAACTCACTCTTCTTACTAAAATTACTTGTATCATATACTCCAATGTTTTTCTTCATATCTTTATAAACATCGTCAGTTTTTATATCTAGAATAAAACTATCAGTGTCCATATACAACAATGAAGCATTTTCACCGTACTCTTTCTTTAAATCATTATACAAATAATCATACATCAATATCTTTGATAAATCAAGAACTGCTGTTCCAATATAAATTGGTTTATCCATGACAATACTTTCCTTTTTCATATGAATAGCAGAAAAGTTCTCTGAAAAAACCTCTTCTCTCTCAAAACTTGGTTTATTTATCAATCTAGAAGCTTCTTTCCAAGATGTTGCAAATCTAATGTTTTGCCTGTTTCTAACATTCTCCATTGTCTTTCCAAAGACAGCATTATTCATCAATTTATAGAATTCCCCTTCAAATTTTACTTTTGTATTTGTTCTCATATCTGTATTGAATTTAATATACTTTTTCATCCAAGGACTTTGTTTAAATTTTAAAACTCTATGAATTTTAGCTACTCTCAACCCAGCAGATAAATATTGTCTCAAGTTCCTTTGATGCAAAACATATCCCTCTTTATCATAGAATGTTGTTAATAACTTTTCTGTTGATTTGCCTTTAATATTAAAACTTTTATGATAATCACTGAACCATTCTTTCTTTGGGGTTTCTTTATCACATGCAAAAGGAAGGTCTTTATGCTTATTATGAAGATCACTCGGGTACTTCAAATCAACTTCAAAATAATAACCTTCTTCTTTGTCATTCAATTTCTCTTGAGAAGAAATAACAATATTCATCAAAGCCTTTTCATAATCCTTTTCTTCCACCCACTCTAATTTACCATAAGGCAGAGATTGAGACATTGCCCATCCATACAAATTATTAGCATCAAAGTACATCAAATAATTACTATCTTTTTCACTCTCATAATTTGGAAGATATTTATTATTTGCTTTAGCATATCTTTTTGAACATACTTGTGATATTCCACCTCTCTTAGACTTCTCTATCATCAAAAGCATATCTACATCACTGACTAAATCTATATCTTGTTTTGTCATTTTCAACATTGCACTCCAAGCTAAACCAGGAACTGTGAAATAGTGGGCATGATCTAATCCATAACAATTTTTATTATGACAGAGTGATCTAAAAGCTTCAAACACATCAGCTAACAATAAAACATCTGTTTTTAGATTCAAATCATGATATTCTCCAAGGTTCTTTATCTTAAATATTTTCCAAATTTCTTGTGCGTGTTTATATTCCTTATCACTTATCTCTTCTTCATAAAGGTTATTATAGAAACTTTCTTTTGAAGGAAGTTGTGTTTCTTTAAATCTCATAAATGAATCCATATAACCATAAGGATAAATTCCCTTACTTGTAAGAATTTTCTCTTTACTTTGAATTTCATTCCTTGTTTCAATTTCCTCTCTAGTTAGAATTCCCTCTTTAATCAGAATTTCATCTATAATCAGAATTTCCTCTTTAGTTAGAATTTCATTCTTTGTTCGAATTTTCTGTATAATTAGAATTTCATCTTCAGTAAGAATTTCTTCATTCATTTCCTCATTAATTACAATTTCCTCTTTACTTTGAATTCTCTCTTTCATCTGAATTTCCTCTTTTGGAAAGAATGAATTAGGATTTGGAAAAGAGCCCGTGGAGCTTAGATTTCATGCGAGGTTGGCTAGTGGCGTTCCCATAAACTTGTAAGAATCAAGAAACCTTATACGAGTTGTAGGTTTTGTGAATATCATTTTTGTAAATGAAATATACTTTTGACTTGTGTTTGTTATGGCAGAAATATTCCCTGGTGTTTTTGAAAGTTCATTTATCAATAGATGTGTATCATAGTTGGCGCTGTTGTGAAGAAAGACTGGAATAAAAGAAGGTAATTTATAATTAAGATTACAACAGGAATGAGCGGGACCTCTATATTTACCAGTAAGATGACAATGATCCCTAACTTTAGACTCCTCAATTTCCTCCTCACAAATATGACAGATATTGTTCTTTCTAAATTCTAATTTTTCTTCTATGGTTAATTTCATCGGTTCATTTGTTTCTTTCATTAATTTAGTTAGTCTTATACAATCCTTTTCTAATCGTTTTACAAACTCTTGTGAAGCATTTTTTCCACTATACTGTTCAAGTTTATTATACTTTTCTCCAACAGATGATTTGATATAATAACAGAAACCACAAGGAATATGTTTTTGATATTTATTTGTATATGGTTCTTTTGGATTAGGAGAAGCAGTATTTATCTTTTTAAAGATACATTCAAAATCAGCGTATATCACAAATGGGTGCATGATAGATTTATTATAATCTTCAAAAGAAATCTTTTCACCAGGTTTAGGCATTGTAATTACAGCTGATTTATGATTATTACAATATTTTGAATGTTGTTCTAATCGTTCTTTTGTATGAAATGAATTAAGACATCGCTTACAAGGATATATTTTGTTTGCTGTTCTGAATACCTGAGAAGAGATTAATCTTGATAAATTATTGATGTATGTGTAATGTGAATTCTTTCCAACACTAAAATATAAAAGATCAATGTGTGTTTCTTCATTTTTATAGTTGTTTGAAATTTTTAATATTTGAACTTTGTTTGTATCTGTTAATCCATATTCATTAATAGAAAGATTATTCTTTTTCTCAAATTTAGGAATATCTGATAGTGGCATTGGGAAATTAAAATCTTTAATGTCCAAGGTATTCTCATATTTCATATATTGTTTTACTCTTTCTGAATTACATTTTGGTGGATGTAAGTGAGCAAGAACAGACCAGAGAAAACATTTATTATCATTATTCTTAATATTAACAACTGCCTTCTTTAGTTTTATTTCTTTTGGTAATTCAATATAAGAAGAAGCTTTAAGAGGGTTTCATTTTAGAATGTGTATATCTAAAAAGATGATTTTTTTAAATATTGAATCCACTTCCTACCACTGTATTATCAACATCCTCCTCTTGTCTTGATAGTTCTTCAAAAACCCCACTATTCAAAAAATCTTGAAATGATGTTATAAAATGAAGATCTGTCCTCATATAAGGAGTTTGTTCTTCATCTTGTCTTTTCATATTCATTTTCACTCCCATATAAAACTTTAAAGTTTTCATTTCTTTTAATGTCTTTTTAATAAATTTTTCAACATCAGGTTTCACTATTTCAATTGATTCAACTATTGATGATGGACCGGGTTCTCCAAATTGAAAAATCCTTATTTTTATATGCCCTTTAAATGCCCCATCAGTGTTTTCAATATAATAGTCTCCCTTTACTTTAAACTCATTTTTCTTGTGTTTTTGTGATTGAAGATGCCTATTATAACTACTCTTCAAAACATCCTTTGAGCAGGTATCACAATGTTTTCTTTCCAACTCAAGAGGGGATATTTTGTGAAATCGATTAAATGTGTGTTTGTTGGTTCGGAGGTGTTTTCTATAATGTTTATATTCGTGATTACAAACATCGCAGTATGTTGTATTCACCATATTTATATAATTAAACTTTGCTTAAACTAAAATTTTCTTGATGAAAATTTCGTTTATTTTACAGGTGAATCTGTGCTTAAACTAAAATTTTCTTGATGAAAATTTCGTTTATTTTACAGGTGAATCTGTGCTTAAACTAAAATTTTCTTGGTGAAAATTTCGTTTATTTTACAGGTGAATCTGTGCTTAAACTAAAATTTTCTTGATGAAAATTTCGTTTATTTTACAGGTGAATCTGTGCTTAAACTAAAATTTTCTTGATGAAAATTTCGTTTATTTTACAGGTGAATCTGTGCTTAAAACCATTTTATCCTCCAACTTTTTCACTTAATAAATACAATGTTTCAAGACACAAAAGACAAGTTTCAATCAATCTCTTCATTTGTTAAAGATGCTGAGAAATATGTCAAGGATGTAAAATTGAACAAAGATAAATATAACAACTATTGGATAAAAACAATTATGGTGGATATGATGAGTTCTTCAATTTACTTCAGTGGAAGGGCTTTTAATATACCTGGAAGAACATCAATTAAGGTATCTCTAACAAAAGTTTCTCCTCTCCTTCTGGCAATATATTCAAAACTAGAAAAAGCAATGAAACAAGAAAAGGTATCAAAAAATAAAAACCTTATGGATGAAGCTTTAGAAAGAAAAGATAAGACCATCTGTAATATGCAAGGAGAAATTTGTATTTTTTTCAACAACCCTAAAGATATAAATCCTGATGAAATAAAGGATGTTAATATATCAGGTGAAATGACATTTCGTTCAATTGTAGTTAAGGATCATTTTAAAATTACCTTTAATATAAAAAATGTAGCAGTTGAATCTGTTAATGAAAAAATGTATATCGATATCGATGGTAATGTTTTTTCTACTAATTAAATGAGCCAATATTCAACTGAAGATTTTGAAGATTATGAGAGTGATTATGATACCGAGAGTTTGCATTCAAACGATGGTTATGACACCGAGAGTTTGTGTTCAAATGATAGTTATGAAAGTATAGATGATTCTGAAAGTATCGAAGATGAATTTCAGTTTAAGTAAAGTTTTACTTTATAAATATGAATAGTTTACTCGATTTTGAGCCTCTTGAATTCCATGATTCTCCATATGACAAATTTGAGAATTGTCCTGCGTGTGAAAGACGGGGATTAAACACAGAGTCAAAAGCCTATAAACAATGTATATTCTGTGATTATCTTCTAATTAATGATAATCAAAAATATAAAAAGGAAAATAATTCTTTTAGATTTACACCAAAAATGAATTACTTTACAAGATTGATTAGAGAAATGAATGTAAAGTACGAGGGTGAGAACACACCTTTCCTTACAAGGGAAGAAACTGAACGTATTAGAGAAATGTTCAAAGGATTGTTGTTATATATTATTCATGGATGTGATTTTCAGGGAAATATCAACACAAGATATTGCATAAATAAAATAATGGATTATCTTGAAATTAAACCTGAACTTAGGATAAAATATAGAATTTCGAAAAAAGCCAATAATAAATTAAATAACCTGTTTTCCAAATATATAAATGAATGATTTTTTACCCATTTGGGAAAATAAGATAAAATTTGACAACCATAAAAATCTCCCAAATTCATTAAGATGCCTCATAGTTGGTTCAAGTGGATGTGGAAAAACCTGCTTACTTTTAAAGATGATCCTCACTCCCAACTTTTTAGATTATGATAATTTAATAATTTTCACAAAGTCGAGTTTTCAACCAGAGTATCAACTACTCTCACAAGGTTTTAATGCTGGTCTTCAAAAAGAAGATATAATCGGTTTATTTAAACTTCAAAAAAACCTAAATGATTTTAACATTGAAGATATAATACAACTATTTTGTGATACACAGAGATGTAAAAAGAAATCAAAACCGATAACTTGTATTCTGAGTGATAATACGGATGATATACCGTCTCCCCAAGATTTGGATAAATCCAAAAAGAACCTCGTTATCTTTGATGATTGTGTTAATGAGAGAAACCAAACGGTAATGGACAGCTACTACACAAGAGGGAGACATTCTTCTTGTAATTGTATTTATCTTAGTCAATCGTACTTTCAGCTTCCCAGTCGTTCCATCAGAAACAATGCTAATACTTTTATTTTATGCAAGTTAAATTCAAAAGATATAACCAATTTTTGGAGAGACAATTGTTCTACATTATGTAGTAAAAAGGAATTTGGGGATTACATGAAACACACGACTGAAAAATATAAATATATTGTTGTGAAACAAGATGAGATATTAAATGATATTTTTCAATAAATAAATGGATGCGAAAGAAAGAGCAAGAAGATTTAGGGAACATCAAGAGTTGGTTTCAAAAGTTGTAAAACAGCAGGAAGACATAAAGAAGAAACGCAGACAGAAACTAACGGGCGAAGAAGCATTTGAAAGAAAACAAGAGAAATTTTTTAAACCACTTTTAAAAACTTCCCAAGAAAAAATGAAAGATGTTTCCACAGTTCCCACAGTAGAATATACTCCTAAAAAAAACTTCAAATGTTAAAAGATTTCAGTCAAATGACGGAGGAAGAATTAGAGCATATTGGAGAATTAGAATATCATGATGAAGAATTATTTCAACAACTGGAAGAGATTAATCAACCCCCTGATTATATTGTGAATGCTGTTCAAAACAATGAATATTCAGCGGATTCAAAAACCAAAGCAGGGCTCATTCCAACAGAACAATCAGCAATATTTCATCTTGTTCAAGAAAAGGTATTGATATTTAATGATGAATTAAGGTTCTTGGGTTCTGCTCAACCCCCTGTTAAACTAACTCCGAGATTAATGTTTCTTCTCACAAAAGATGGAAGACAAGGTTCAACTGTGAGGGATGAATCAAAGTATATTGATAAACCATTGGATATGGAAAATAATGATGATAGAGTATATATTGATCTGCTGAACACTCTAAATTATAAGGTTATTCTTTCTGGTAAAATTAGGAAGAATGAGAAGGAGAAACACATTATTCAGGCTTTAAGTATCCTTGGTTCAGGTGTTAGTTTTCTTCCAAATGACCCATCGCAATTAGTTAATAGTCTGTTATTGTTGTTAGGCAGTAAGAAGGCTGGAAATAATTGTTTTAATGAAGCATCAGCCATTTTAGACCAGTTGATGAACATGAAAATAATTAATAAATATCAATATAAAGACATTTTATCACATATTAAATAAGATGAGAAGCACAATCCTTAGTTTCAATTTCACAACAAGCGACCACACATCTTCATTCCCATACCCACTACAACTTGACACAACAAAAGAATATGAGGCATCTTTATTGTCCATGGAAACTTATAATACCTTATTTAATATAACCGAGAAAAATGACAAGTTGAGTTAGAATCCGGGAAGTGGATACAAAACGATAACAGTCTCACCCGGAGCATATGAGATTTCTCAAATATCTTCCGAAATTGCTCGTCTTATGAAAGAACAGGGTGATGAACCCAAAAATATTGTTATAAACATTCAAAAACATACTTCAAAATCAACGATAAAAGTTAATAACTACAAGGTTGATTTCACAATTGATAATTCATTTAGAGAGTTATTGGGTTTCTCCTCAAAAAAGATTGAAACTAATGGGATCTTTTACAGTGATAATGTCATTCAAATATCCTCAGGAATAAATTCGGTGTTCATTCACTGTGATTTGATTGATGGTGCTTATAATGATGGAAAAAAAACAAATACAATATTTTCATTCAGCGCATACTCAACCCCAATTGGTTATAAATTCAATATGGAACCTAAAAATTTGGTTTATCTCCCTGTGTAAGGAAAAATCATACACAGAGTAAATTTTAGGATAACCGACCAAGATAATCGTGTGATTTCTTTTAATGGAGAAGTTATATCTATCAGAATTCACCTACGTGAAGTTTTCCAATAAATAAATACGATGGTTATTGTGAGGAAACACGAGTTGGGAAAATATAAAATAATTACAGGGGATGGGATGTTCCTTTCCCCATACTACAAGGGTGAAGGTATGTATCTTGGTAGAGGATACTATCAACCTAAGAGACAAAGGGGTGTTGGACATCAATTTAGAGGAGATGGGATAATTGATACTCTCATGGGTATTGGTTCAACTATTCTTAAACATAAAGATCTAATTGGTACAACTGCTTCTGCTCTGGGAAATGTAGCAGGTGCTGTAAAGAGTATAAAAGATGCTCAGAAGGAATCTCATAAATTACAAGCAATAAAAGAAATTAAGAAAGGCAAAACTCAGTTGTCCCCCCAAGAACGACAGAAAATAATTCAAATACTTGGATCAGGGTTTCAAAAGTTTTAACATCTTTTTTTTCCTAAATAAATACAAGTATGGAAGCAATTGATAGTATCTATGATTTGGATGATACTATTATTATCTCAAACTCCACTAAAAAAGAAGATTACTTCAAGGTAAATGCAATAACTGGAACAGACTGGAATACGAATGGTACAAAAAGTTTTGAAATAAATAATCAACAAACCTATTTGAATCTCTCCGAAAGTTTCTTGTTGTGTAAATTTAAATTCACTAAGGCTGGGAATAACACAAACGCTACACTTGTAAATGATTTCTTCTGGAAAATGTTTGATAGTGTGCGTTTGTATATTGGAACACAAGAAGTTGAAGCGGTTGATTATGTCTCTGCTGTATCTGAAATGATAAAATTTACACTCTATACATTCAGTGATAGAATGGGAAAGGGGTCTGTCGAAGGTTTTATTCCTGATATGTCAACGGGAACAAACACAGACCCTGGATATACTCAAAGGAAAGGAATGTATAATGATGATACAAAAGCAGAAAATAGTTTTACTGTGGCAGTTCCTCTTAAAGGTATATTTGGATTTTGTGATCATGATAAAGTTCTGTATGGCCTTAAAATTAGATTTCAACTACAAAGGAATGATAATGAAAATCGATTGCTTTTTGGTGTTGGTAGTGCTTTTGGTGATCAGAATAAATTTGTAATTGAGGAAATGAGTTGGTATATCAGTGAATATACTCCTAATCTTAAAACAGAAGAGATGTTGAATCGAAGACTTAACTCAAAGAAACCACTCAGTGTATCATACCTCAAAAGAAGATGTCAACACGTTAAACTCAATCAAACTACTTACACGTGGAATTTGGGTGTTCTGGAAGGAAAGCCACGATATCTGTTAATCATTTTTAAAAAGCCAGATGGTGATACTGCGACTGATAAGAATAATGCATTGAGTGATAATGCTAAGGTGAAACAACTTCGCGTTTCTCTAGATGGAACATTTTACCCACGAGATAGATTGGAAATTAATTGGGAAAAAAATGATTTTGCTGAAGCATACAAGTCTTACCAAAAGGTGTGTGAAAGTAATGGAAATAAAGAACCTATTTTGGATATGACAGCATTTAAAAGTTTGTATACAATCTATGCGTTTGACCTGAGCGCTCAAAAGGAAACTATAAAGTCTAATCGAGTGGATACTTCCCTATACATTGAAAGAGGAGAGAGTGAAGAAGTTGATACATTTTGTTTGCTTTTGGAAGAAACAGAATTGCAGATTAATACAGATAATGGTGTAATGATTAGTCTCACATAATTTTTTGTTAAATAAATGAGTGGCAAAGTACCAACTGGGGTATATGTTAATCAAATCAATCTTCATAAACTATCATCTTGTGTTCAAAAGCCTTGTACGATTAACGTTAATACAATTCAGAGAAAAGGAGCAGTAAGAATTGATGTTTTTCTCACAAGAGAACAGGTTAAAATCTTGAATGGCACTGGCTCACTTAAAATTAAAATGACAAAACCAATGTTGAAAAAATATTCAATAAGAGACGAGTGGAGGATTTCTCCCATTTCTAATTCCTTTATTTGCTGGTTTAAGTGCGGTTGGAGCATTGACGGGTGGTATTTCAACAGCGGTGAAAACTGCCAACGAAAGGAAGGCTCAACTCCAGGCTCAAAAGAATTGGAAAGACATAACAAAGAGTTGGAGAAACAAATTAGTGGAAGTGGTGTAATTGTAGATTTTGCTGAAAAACTTGAAGGTCTGCCTGATAAAGCGAGATTGTTAGTTGGAGATATGCTTTCTTCTATAGCACAAGCAGGTGTAAAATTAACGAAAAGAGGTAATGGATTATATCTTTCTAATAAATAAATGAGCATTGATGAGTGGTTGAAAGAATTTGGAAAGAATACAACATCAAATTTACAACTTGTCAAATATTGTAAGAAATTA
Source organism: Eptatretus burgeri (assembly GCF_056783735.1). Classification (NCBI taxonomy): domain Eukaryota; kingdom Metazoa; phylum Chordata; class Myxini; order Myxiniformes; family Myxinidae; genus Eptatretus; species Eptatretus burgeri. The sequence continues at coordinate 17,454 of NW_028222147.1, forward strand.
AAAATTCATAATGTGGTTATTTGTATGAGAGATGAATTAACAAATGTGCCGAAACATACAAAGAATATTATTATGAACTTAGAAGATAATAATGGGAATGGTTCTCATTGGGTTTGTATTTTTAATAGTCAAGACAAATATTATTTTGATAGTTTTGGTCTTCCACCACCTGTTGAAGTCATAAAATTCTTACAGAATGGTGTTTATCAAACATTTCAAGTCCAAGAATTAAATTCCAAGTGTTGTGGCCAATTATGCCTATATGTGTTATTTCAACTCAACAAAAATAAAAAATTTTATGATATTATTTTTAATCTAATATAAATGACTTATGTTGGTAAAGATGGTTCTATCTTTGGTGTATCTCAAGAACTGGATATTGATTTATCAAATTATTACACAAAGGCACAGGCTGAACGACATAAATATAATATAACCAAAAATATTAACATGAAAAATGCTTATAAATTAAAAAATTATCCAAGCCCGACTGACGCGAATGACTTGGTGAGATTAAGCGATTTATCACAATATATATCCTTAAATAAAACAGCCGTGTATTCCAAAGATACAGAAGTGTTGATATTATCTCCAGGTCATACAGAATTCACAGTTCGAATTAAAATTAATTTTTATAAAGAAGGGCGTATCGTTTGTATGAGAATAGAACAATGGGGGTGATATGATATGAATGATTTAGGGTATAATTGGTCATTTAAAATTAACCTCGAAGACCTGGAACAATTAAATCCGTCTCGTAAGGAAGAATATTATCCACTTGGTATCGAGAATGAGTTTTGTGGGGCCACGATTAGTAAACAACAAATAAAAGAATTTAATAAGGGTAAATATAATAATGGTTTTGCCCTTGTTTATCTCATGAAAACAGAAAAAAACAGGATTATATATAATAAGTAAGGAAATACAAAATGATTTAACTATGGGAAGATGGGGAGGTGTTTCGTGCCATAATATTATTCTAACATATATTTCTAATACATAAATGACAGCAAGAAGGCTTCAAGAAAATTATCATTTCTGTGTCCAAGCATACCTTCAAGAAAAGGGTATTCAGTATTTTAATAAATATGTTCTACAACATAAGAATGAGGTATTTTCAATAAAAGATTGGCATTATGCTGATGTTGATAAACCGACAACTTTAGATTTAATTAGAATGTTAAATAATGAAAAAATTATAAAGTTAAGAAAAGGTAAGGCTCTTTTAGAAATTCAAAAGAAATTTTATTGGTTTCCTGTTGTAAAAAAAATTATTTTGGATACAGGAATAACAAGAAATCCTGATGAATATATGTATAATATTCTATGGGGTGTAAGCGATTCAAGAATAGTAAGGGATGAGGAAGGAGTTGAAGAAGAGAGGGAAGAGGAGGAAAAGGAGAAGAGGGAGAAGAAAGAGAAGGAGGAAAAAGAGAAGAGAGAGAAGGAGGAGAGGGAGAAGAGAGAGAGGGAGGAAAGAGAGAAGAGAGAGAGGGAGGAGAGGGAGAAGAGAGAGAGGGAGGAAAGAGAGAAGAGAGAGAGGGAGGAGAGGGAGAAGAAAGAGAAGGAGAGGGAGGAGAGGGAGGAAAGAGCGAGACAAAATAAATATCAAAATATGGAAACCAGTGAGATTAAAAAAAGATTAGGGGTATTACAGAAAATAACTCAACCCACCGAGGAGGAAAACAAAGAATTGACAAGTCTATTTGCAATACTTTCGACAAGACTATTGACATCGACTAGATATGGATTTTAATTCAAGTTTTTCATTTTTTTTTTTTCTTAAATAAATGGGGGAGAGAGTGAAGGCATTTCTAAGGATTCTTTATGTTTTAAAAATTAAGATTCAAATGTGCATGTTGGAAACTAAAAAGGTTTTTGCACTCTGCAGGAATTTTTCTCATAAATAAATGAGTTATTGTCTCAAATGTAAAAAGAAAACTAATACTAAAAATATTTCATATATTAAAAGTAAAAATAACAGGGTTATACAAAAAGGTATATGTTCGGTGTGTGGTTCAAAAAAAAATCAATTTATCTCCCAACACAAACTAGGAGGAGATATACAAAAGTTTTTATCAGGAAGTAAATTTACAACTACTGGAATACCAGGGGAATTACATCTTCCAGGGTATTCTTTCTGTGGTCCAGGCACAAACTTGGATAAAAGATTAGATGAGGCAGACAATCCTAAATCCTGGAGTCGGCCTATCAATAGAGTTGATGAAGTGTGCATGAGACACGATATTGATTATGGGAATACCACAACGTTGGAAGAAAAGCATGAAGCCGATAGAGAAATGTTGTATAATTTGTCTCTGATACAAAATCCAACCTTGAGAGAAAAAGTTGATCGGTTCATTGTGAAGAAGATGATCAGTGCTAAATTGAAACTTGGACTTGGAAATTCAAAAAACTTATAGGCTCTAATGATGCCATTAAGACTGAAGAGCAATTAGCTGATGAATTACATAAACCAATATTCACAAAGTTTCAGAGAAGGAAAGTTTATTCCAAGGAAGTAGATTATATCTGGTCTGCTGATTTGATTGAACTCAATAATGATAAGGGGTACAAGTATGCTTTAACCGTTATTGATTTGAGGAGTAGATATGCGTGGGTTGTACCATTAAAAAACAAAACAGGTAATACTCTTATGTTAGCCTTCCAACAGATATTTAATAAAAGTAAGAGAAAACCTAAAAAATTGTGGACTGATGAGGGTAGGGAGTTTTATAACAAGACATTTATGAATTTTCTAAAAAATAACAGTATTACATTATACAGTGCCTTTAATGAAGGGAAGGCAGTTGTTGTTGAACGTTTTAATCGTACCTTAAAAGAGAGACTATATAAAAAAATTCACACAACTCGGTTCACAACAATGGTCATCTTTTATTCAGGATATTGTGGATAAGTATAATGACACGATTCACACGTCAACAAATATGAAGCCATCAGAAACATTTACTAAATTAAAATATGAAAAAGAGATTAATGTCAGAAAACCTAAGTTCAAAGTTGGTGATATCATAAGAATATATAGGTGGAAATCTCATTTTGAAAAGGGTTTTACTAAACGATGGACAAAAGAACTTTTTAAAATTGTTGATGTAATAGATACGGTTCCTTGGACTTATAAGATATATGATTTGGAAGGGGAAGAGATTTTAGGTTCATTTTATTCACAGGTATTACAAAAGACAAAACTAAGCAGATAATACACATGGGAGCAATGGGTTGTCCCTTCACTCCCTCCTACTATACACCTTTGTGGACACTAGAGGGCCAAGTCCGAGGTGTATAACAGTATATAATGTGTGTGCAATGGGAGCAATGGGTTGGCGCTTCACTCCCTCCTACTATACACCATTGTGGACACTCGAGGGCCAAGTCCGAGGTGCATAACAGTATATAATGTGTGTCAAGGGGTGGACGTTCTTAGATCTGTGAACCCCAAACACAGAATCCTCAACTGAATAGTCAAGGCTTAACTTTGTTTGTTGATGTGTGTGTGTGTGTGTGTGTGTGTGTGTGTGTGTGTGTGTGTGTGTGTGTGTGTGTGTGTGTGTGTGTGTGTGTGTGTGTGTGTGTGTGTCCCAACCCTCACATTCTAAATCTCAACCCCAACCCTCACATTCAAAATCTCAACCCCAACTCAATCCTCACCCAACACAATGTCTTTTTCAAAATGAGATTTCCACCTATATATATATATATTTTTTACGTTTTTTTTTTCTTTTTCCAATTCTGTCTTTTAAGGCTTTCAGGTTTGATGACGTAGAAAGGGGGAGTAAGCCTGCACTTTCTTCCCAGAACTTTCTTGATCTTGCTCCCATCAAGCACCATCCGACAAAGAACTACATCGATAGGTTTAGATCCCAAAGAATGATAGCAACTCCAAAAGTCTCCAAAATATAAATAAATAAAATAATAATAATAATAATAAATAAATAAATAAAAGTCCCCAAAAAAGTTTCAAGTGTCCAACATAAACCCAACTTTCCAAGTCTTCAAGGTATAACCACATTCCCGTTGAGTTTACAAGATATGTATCACATTGTGAGTTATCAATCCAGAACCCACATTTCAAGTATTCAAAGTAAAACCAACTTACAAAGTCTCTTAAGGATAACTCATTTACTGATTTTTTCAAAATTTGTGAGTCTCCAAGGTAGGCCCCATATTTTGAACCATCTTGGCAGAACCCTTTTCCTGAGTCTCCAAGGTAGTTATTTAAACCATCAAGGCAGAACTCATTTACTGATTTTTTCAAAATTTGTGAGCCTCCAAGGTAGGCCCCATATTTAGAAACATCTTGGCAGAACCCTTTTCCTGAGTCTCCAAGGTAGTTATTTAAACCATCAAGGCAGAACTCATTTACTGATTTTTTCAAAATTTGTGAGTCTCCAAGGTAGGCCCCATATTTAGAACCATCTTGGCAGAACCCTTTTCCTGAGTCTCCAAGGTAGTTATTTAAACCATCAAGGCAGAACTCATTTACTGATTTTTTCAAAATTTGTGAGCCTCCAAGGTAGGCCCCATATTTAGAACCATCTTGGCAGAACCCTTTTCCTGAGTCTCCAAGGTAGTTATTTAAACCATCAAGGCAGAACTCATTTACTGATTTTTTCAAAAATTGTGAGTCTCCAAGGTAAAACTTGTATTCTGGCTCATCAAGGGAAACTTGTTCAGTGGGTATTGTCTTGATAACTCACAATGAGTACTATTGCTGTAAAACTTTTTCAGGATTTTGCTGGTCTCCAAGGTATAACTCTTTGGTTGGGTCATCAAGGACGAACTCGTTCTGTAGGTCTTGGTCGCTCATAAGGTCTTCAACCAAGCCAACAATTTCCCCCCAAGTTGTAGCAAAAGCAGTATTTTCATTTCGTATTTCAGACAATTTCCTGTGAGAGAAAATAATAATGTATTAATTAAGTTATTTAATTATTAAACGAGTCGATGTTTAAAAGGAACTAAAAATAGGAAAATAAAATCTTACCTCAATGGATAAGAGGTTTGAATCCAGTTCATCAACTTGAAGGTT
>NW_028222147.1:37500-52500 GCF_056783735.1 Eptatretus burgeri
ATAATCACTGAACCATTCTTTCTTGGGGTTTCTTTCTCACATGCAAAAGGAAGGTCTTTATGCTTATTATGAAGATCACTCGGGTACTTCAAATCAACTTCAAAATAATAACCTTCTTCTTTGTCATTCAATTTCTCTTGAGAAGAAATAACAATATTCATCAAAGCCTTTTCATAATCCTTTTCTTCCACCCACTCTAATTTACCATAAGGCAGAGATTGAGACATTGCCCATCCATACAAATTATTAGCATCAAAGTACATCAAATAATTACTATCTTTTTCACTCTCATAATTTGGAAGATATTTATTATTTGCTTTAGCATATCTTTTTGAACATACTTGTGATATTCCACCTCTCTTAGACTTCTCAATCATCAAAAGCATATCTACATCACTGACTAAATCTATATCTTGTTTTGTCATTTTCAACATTGCACTCCAAGCTAAACCAGGAGCTGTGAAATAGTGGGCAGGATCTAATCCATAACAATTTTTATTATGACAGAGTGATCTAAAAGCTTCAAACACATCAGCTAACAATAAAACATCTGTTTTTAGATACAAATCATGATATTCTCCAAGGTTCTTTATCTTAAATATTTTCCAAATTTCTTGTGCGTGTTTATATTCCTTATCACTTATCTCTTCTTCATAAAGGTTATTATAGAAACTTTCTTTTGAAGGAAGTTGTGTTTCTTTAAATCTCATAAATGAATCCATATAACCATAAGGATAAATTCCCTTACTTGTAAGAATTTTCTCTTCACTTTGAATTTCATTCCTTGTTTCAATTTCCTCTCTAGTTAGAATTCCCTCTTTAATCAGAATTTCATCTATAATCAGAATTTCCTCTTTAGTTAGAATTTCATTCTTTGTTCGAATTTTGTGTATAATTAGAATTTCATCTTCAGTAAGAATTTCTTCATTCATTTCCCCATTAATTAGAATTTCCTCTTTACTTTGAATTCTCTCTTTAATCTGAATTTCCTCTTTAGTTAGAATTTCCTCTTTTGGAAAGAATGAATTAAGATTTGGAAAAGAGCCCGTGGAGCTTAGATTTGATGCGAGGTTGGCTAGTGGCGTTCCCATAAACTTGTAAGAATCAAGAAACCTTATACGAGTTATAGGTTTTGTGAATATCATTTTTGTAAATGAAATATACTTTTGACTTGTGTTTGTTATGGCAGAAATATTCCCTGGTGTTTTTGAAAGTTCATTTATAAATAGATGTGTATCATAGTTGGCGCTGTTGTGAAGAAAGACTGGAATAAAAGAAGGTAATTTATAATTAAGATTACAACAGGAATGAGCGGGACCTCTATATTTACCAGTAAGATGACAATGATCCCTAACTTTAGACTCCTCAATTTCCTCCTCACAAATATGACAGATATTGTTCTTTCTAAATTCTAATTTTTCTTCTATGGTTAATTTCATCGGTTCATTTGTTTCTTTCATTAATTTAGTTAGTCTTATACAATCCTTTTCTAATCGTTTTACAAACTCTTGTGAAGCATTTTTTTCCACTATACTGTTCAAGTTTATTATACTTTTCTCCAACAGATGATTTGATATAATAACAGAAACCACAAGGAATATGTTTTTGATATTTATTTGTATATGGTTCTTTTGGATTAGGAGAAGCAGTATTTATCTTTTTAAGGATACACTCAAAATCAGCGTATATCACAAATGGGTGCATGATAGATTTATTATAATCTTCAAAATAAATCTTTTCACCAGGTTTAGGCATTGTAATTACAGCTGATTTATGATTACTACAATATTTTGAATGTTGTTCTAATCGTTCTTTTGTATGAAATGAATTAAGACATCGCTTACAAGGATATATTTTGTTTGCTGTTCTGAATACCTGAGAAGAGATTAATCTTGATAAATTATTGATGTATGTGTAATGTGAATTCTTTCCAACACTAAAATATAAAAGATCAATGTGTGTTTCTTCATTTTTATAGTTGTTTGAAATTTTTAATATTTGAACTTTGTTTGTATCCGTTAATCCATATACATTAATAGAAAGATTATTCTTTTTCTCAAATTTAGGAATATCTGTTAGTGGCATTGGGAAATTAAAATCTTTAATGTCCAAGGTATTCTCATATTTCATATATTGTTTTACTCTTTCTGAATTACATTTTGGTGGATGTAAGTGAGCAAGAACAGACCAGAGAAAACATTTATTATCATTATTCTTAATATTAACAACTGCCTTCTTTCGTTTTATTTCTTTTGGTAATTCAATATAAGAAGAAGCTTTAAGAGGGTTTGATTTTAGAATGTGTATATCTAAAAAGATGATTTTTTTAATATTGAATCCACTTCCTACCACTGTATTATCAACATCCTCCTCTTGTCTTGATAGTTCTTCATAAACCCCACTATTCAAAAAATCTTGAAATGATGTTATAAAATGAAGATCTGTCCTCATATAAGGAGTTTGTTCTTCATCTTGTCTTTTCATATTCATTTTCACTCCCATATAAAACTTTAAAGTTTTCATTTCTTTTAATGTCTTTTTAATAAATTTTTCAACATCAGGTTTCACTATTTCAATTGATTCAACTATTGATGATGGACCGGGTTCTCCAAATTGAAAAATCCTGATTTTTATATGCCCTTTAAATGCCCCATCAGTGTTTTCAATATAATAGTCTCCCTTTACTTTAAACTCATTTTTCTTGTGTTTTTGTGATTGAAGATGCCTATTATAACTACTCTTCAAAACATCCTTTGAGCAGGTATCACAATGTTTTCTTTCCAACTCAAGAGGGGATATTTTGTGAAATAGATTAAATGTGTGTTTGTTGGTTCGGAGGTGTTTTCTATAATGTTTATATTCGTGATTACAAACATCGCAGTATGTTGTATTCACCATATTTATATAATAAAACTTTGCTTAAACTAAAATTTTCTTGATGAAAATTTCGTTTATTTTACAGGTGAATCTGTGCTTAAACTAAAATTTTCTTGATGAAAATTTCGTTTATTTTACAGGTGAATTTGTGCTTAAACTAAAATTTTCTTGATGAAAATTTCGTTTATTTTACAGGTGAATCTGTGCTTAAACTAAAATTTTCTTGATGAAAATTTCGTTTATTTTACAGGTGAATCTGTGCTTAAAACCATTTTATCCTCCAACTTTTTCACTTAATAAATACAATGTTTCAAGACACAAAAGACAAGTTTGAATCAATCTCTTCATTTGTTAAAGATGCTGAGAAATATGTCAAGGATGTAAAATTGAACAAAGATAAATATAACAACTATTGGATAAAAACAATTATGGTGGATATGATGAGTTCTTCAATTTACTTCAGTGGAAGGGCTTTTAGTATACCTGGAAGAACATCAATTAAGGTATCTCTAACAAAAGTTTCTCCTCTCCTTCTGGCAATATATTCAAAACTAGAAAAAGCAATGAAACAAGAAAAGGTATCAAAAAATAAAAACCTTATGGATGAAGCTTTAGAAAGAAAAGATAAGACCATCTGTAATATGCAAGGAGAAATTTGTATTTTTTTCAACAACCCTAAAGATATAAATCCTGATGAAATAAAGGATGTTAATATATCAGGTGAAATGACATTTCGTTCAATTGTAGTTAAGGATCATTTTAAAATTACCTTTAATATAAAAATGTAGCAGTTGAATCTGTGAATGAAAAAATGTATATCGATATCGATGGTAATGTTTTTTCTACTAATTAAATGAGCCAATATTCAACTGAAGATTTTGAAGATTATGAGAGTGATTATGATACCGAGAGTTTGCATTCAAACGATAGTTATGGCACCGAGAGTTTGTGTTCAAATGATAGTTATGAAAGTATAGATGATTCTGAAAGTATCGAAGATGATATTGAAGATGAATTTCAGTTTAAGTAAAGTTTTACTTTATAAATATGAATAGTTTACTCGATTTTGAGCCTCTTGAATTCCATGATTCTCCATATGACAAATTTGAGAATTGTCCTGCGTGTGAAAGACGGGGATTAAACACAGAGTCAAAAGCCTATAAACAATGTATATTCTGTGATTATCTTCTAATTAATGATAATCAAAAATATAAAAAGGAAAATAATTCTTTTAGATTTACACCAAAATGAATTACTTTACAAGATTGATTCGAGAAATGAATGTAAAGTACGAGGGTGAGAACACACCTTTCCTTACAAGGGAAGAAACTGAACGTATTAGAGAAATGTTCAAAGGATTGTTGTCATATCTTATTCATGGATGTGATTTTCAGGGAAATATCAACACAAGATATTGCATAAATAAAATAATGGATTATCTTGAAATTAAACCTGAACTTAGGATAAAATATAGAATTTCGAAAAAGCCAATAATAAATTAAATAACCTGTTTTCCAAATATATAAATGAATGATTTTTTACCTATTTGGGAAAATAAGATAAAATTTGACAACCATAAAAATCTCCCAAATTCATTAAGATGCCTCATAGTTGGTTCAAGTGGATGTGGAAAAACCTGCTTACTTTTAAAGATGCTCCTCACTCCCAACTTTTTAGATTATGATAATTTAATAATTTTCACAAAGTCGAGTTTTCAACCAGAGTATCAACTACTCTCACAAGGTTTTAATGCTGGTCTTCAAAAAGAAGATATAATCGGTTTATTTAAACTTCAAAAAAACCTAAATGATTTTAACATTGAAGATATAATACAACTATTTTGTGATACACAGAGATGTAAAAAGAAATCAAAACCGATAACTTGTATTCTGAGTGATAATACGGATGATATACCGTCTCCCCAAGATTTGGATAAATCCAAAAAGAACCTCGTTATCTTTGATGATTGTGTTAATGAGAGAAACCAAACGGTAATGGACAGCTACTACACAAGAGGGAGACATTCTTCTTGTAATTGTATTTATCTTAGTCAATCGTACTTTCAGCTTCCTCGTCGTTCCATCAGAAACAATGCTAATACTTTTATTTTATTCAAGTTAAATTCAATAGATATAAACAATTTTTGGAGAGACAATTGTTCTACATTATGTAGTAAAAAGGAATTTGGGGATTACATGAAACACACGACTGAAAAATATAAATATATTGTTGTGAAACAAGATGAGATATTAAATGATATTTTTCAATAAATAAATGGATGCGAAAGAAAGAGCAAGAAGATTTAGGGAACATCAAGAGTTGGTTTCAAAAGTTGTAAAACAGCAGGAAGACATAAAGAAGAAACGCAGACAGAAACTAACGGGCGAAGAAGCATTTGAAAGAAAACAAGAGAAATTTTTTAAACCACTTTTACAAACTTCCCAAGGAAAAATGAAAGATGTTTCCACAGTTCCCACAGTAGAATATACTCCTAAAAAACTTCAAATGTTAAAAGATTTCAGTCAAATGACGGAGGAAGAATTAGAGCATTTAGGAGAATTAGAATATGATGATGAAGGTTTATTTCAACAACTGGAAGAGATTAATCGACCCCCTGATTATATTGTGAATGCTCTTCAAAACAATGAATATTCAGCGGATTCAAAAACCAAAGCAGGACTCATTCCAACAGAACAATCAGCAATATTTCATCTTGTTCAAGAAAAGGTATTGATATTTAATGATGAATTAAGGTTCTTGGGTTTTGCTCAACTCCCTGTTAAACTAACTCCGAGATTAATGTTTCTTCTCACAAAAGATGGAAGACAAGGTTCAACTGTGAGGGATGAATCAAAGTATATTGATAAACCATTGGATATGGAAAATAATGATGATAGAGTATATATTGATCTGCTGAACACTCTAAATTATAAGGTTATTCTTTCTGGTAAAAGTAGGAAGAATGAGAAGGAGAAACACATTATTCAGGCTTTAAGTATCCTTGGTTCAGGTGTTAGTTTTCTTCCAAATGACCCATCGCAATTAGTTAATAGACTGTTATTGTTGTTAGGCAGTAAGAAGGCTGGAAATAACAATTGTTTTAATGAAGCATCAGCCATTTTAGAGCAGTTGATGAACATGAAAATAATTAATAAATATCAATATAAAGACATTTTATCTCATATTAAATAAGATGAGAAGCACAATCCTTAGTTTCAATTTCACAACAAGCGACCACACATCTTCATTCCCATACCCACTACAACTTGACACAACAAAAGAATATGAGGCATCTTTATTGTCCATGGAAACTTATAATACCTTATTTAATATAACCGAGATAAATGACAAGTTTAGTTATAATCCAGGAAGTGGATACAAAACGATAACAGTCTCACCCGGAGCATATGAGATTTCTCAAATATCTTCCGAAATTGCTCGTCTTATGAAAGAACAGGGTGATGAACCAAAAAATATTGTTATAAACATTCAAAAACATACTTCAAAATCAACGATTAAAGTTAAAAATAACTACAAGGTTGATTTCACAATTGATAATTCATTTTGAGAGTTATTGGGTTTCTCCTCAAAAAAGATTGAAACGAATGGGACGTTTTACAGTGATAATGTCATTCAAATATCCTCAGGAATAAATTCAGTGTTAATTCACTGTGATTTGATTGATGGTGCTTATAATGATGGAAAAAAAACAAATACAATATTTTCATTCAGCGCATACTCAACCCCAATTGGTTATAAATTCAATATGGAACCTAAAAATTTGGTTTATCTCCCTGTGTCAGGAAAAACCATACACAGAGTAAATTTTAGGATAACCGACCAAGATAATCGTGTGATTTATTTTAATGGAGAAGTTATATCTATCAGAATTCACCTACGTGAAGTTTTCCAATAAATAAATACGATGGTTATTGTGAGGAAACACGAGTTGGGAAAATATAAAATAATTACAGGGGATGGGATGTTCCTTTCCCCATACTACAAGGGTGAAGGTATGTATCTTGGTAGAGGATACTATAAACCTAAGAGACAAAGGGGTGTTGGGCATCAATTTAGAGGAGATGGGATAATTGATACTCTCATGGGTATTGGTTCAACTATTCTTAAACATAAAGATCTAATTGGTTCAACTGCTTCTGCTGTGGGAAATGTTGCAGGTGCTGTAAAGAGTATAAAAGATGCCCAGAAGGAATCTCATAAATTACAAGCAATAAAAGAAATTAAGAAAGGCAAAACTCAGTTGTCCCCCCAAGAACGACAGAAAATAATTCAAATACTTGGATCAGGGTTTCAAAAGTTTTAACATCTTTTTTCCTAAATAAATACAAGTATGGAAGCAATTGATAGTATCTATGATTTGGATGATACTATTATTATCTCAAACTCCACTAAAAAAGAAGATTACTTCAAGGTAAATGCAATAACTGGAACAGACTGGAATACGAATGGTACAAAAAGTTTTGAAATAAATAATCAACAAACCTATTTGAATCTCTCCGAAAGTTTCTTGTTGTGTAAATTTAAATTCACTAAGGCTGGGAATAACACAAACGCTACACTTGTAAATGATTTCTTCTGGAAAATGTTTGATAGTGTGCGTTTGTATATTGGAACACAAGAAGTTGAAGCGGTTGATTATGTCTCTGCTGTATCTGAAATGATAAAATTTACACTCTATACATTCAGTGATAGAATGGGAAAGGGGTCTGTCGAAGGTTTTATTCCTGATATGTCAACGGGAACAAACACAGACCCTGGGTATACTCAAAGGAAAGGAATGTATAATGATGATACAAAAGCAGAAAATAGTTTTACTGTGGCAGTTCCTCTTAAAGGTATATTTGGATTTTGTGATCATGATAAAGTTCTGTATGGCCTTAAAATTAGATTTCAACTACAAAGGAATGATAATGAAAATCGATTGCTTTTTGGTGTTGGTAGTGCTTTTGGTGATCAGAATAAATTTGTAATTGAGGAAATGAGTTGGTATATCAGTGAATATACTCCTAATCTTAAAACAGAAGAGATGTTGAATCGAAGACTTAACTCAAAGAAACCACTCAGTGTATCATACCTCAAAAGAAGATGTCAACACGTTAAACTCAATCAAACAACTTACACGTGGAATTTGGGTGTTCTGGAAGGAAAGCCACGATATCTGTGGATCATTTTTAAAAAGCCAGATGGTGATACTGCGACTGATAAGAATAATGCATTGAGTGATAATGCTCAGGTGAAACAACTTCGCGTTTCTCTAGATGGAACATTTTACCCACGAGATAGATTGGAAATTAATTGGGAAAAAAATGATTTTGCTGAAGCATACAAGTCTTACCAAAAGGTGTGTGAAAGTAATGGAAATAAAGAACCTATTTTGGATATGACAGCATTTAAAAGTTTGTATACAATCTATGCGTTTGACCTGAGCGCTCAAAAGGAAACTATAAAGTCTAATCGAGTGGATACTTCCCTATACATTGAAAGAGGAGAGAGTGAAGAAGTTGATACATATTGTTTGCTTTTGGAAGAAACAGAATTGCAGATTAATACAGATAATGGTGTGATGATTCGTCTCACATAATTTTTTGTTAAATAAATGAGTGGCAAAGTACCAACTGGGGTATATGTTAATCAAATCAATCTTCATAAACTATCATCTTGTGTTCAAAATCAAAAGCCTTGTACGATTAACGTTAATACAATTCAGAGAAAAGGAGCAGTAAGAATTGATGTTTTTCTCACAAGAGAACAGGTTAAAATCTTGAATGACACTGGCTCACTTAAAATTAAAATGACAAAACCAATGTTGAAAAAATATTCAATAAGAGAGACGAGTGGAGGATTTCTCCCATTTCTAATTCCTTTATTTGCTGGTTTAAGTGCGGTTGGAGCATTGACGGGTGGTATTTCAACAGCGGTGAAAACTGCCAACGAAAGGAAGGCTCAACTCCAGGCTCAAAAAGAATTGGAAAGACATAACAAAGAGTTGGAGAAACAAATTAGTGGAAGTGGTGTAATTGTCGATTTTGCTGAAAAACTTGAAGGCCTGCCTGATAAAGCGAGATTGCTAGTTGGAGATATGCTTTCTTCTATAGCACAAGCAGGTGTAAAATTAACGAAAAGAGGTAATGGATTATATCTTTCTAATAAATAAATGAGCATTGATGAGTGGTTGAAAGAATTTGGAAAGAATACAACATCAAATTTACAACTTGTCAAATATTGTAAGAAATTAAAAATTCATAATGTGGTTATTTGTATGAGAGATGAATTAACAAATGTGCCGAAACATACAAAGAATATTATTATGAACTTAGAAGATAATAATGGGAACGGTTCTCATTGGGTTTGTATTTTTAATAGTCAAGACAAATATTATTTTGATAGTTTTGGTCTTCCACCACCTGTTGAAGTCATAAAATTCTTACAGAATGGTGTTTATCAAACATTTCAAGTCCAAGAATTAAATTCCAAGTGTTGTGGCCAATTATGCCTTTATGTGTTATTTCAACTCAACAAAAATAAAAAAATTTATGATATTATTTTTAATCTAATATAAATGACTTATGTTGGTAAAGATGGTTCTATCTTTGGTGTATCTCAAGAACTGGATATTGATTTATCAACTTATTACACAAAGGCACAGGCTGAACGACATAAATATAATATAACCAAAAATATTAACATGAAAAATGCTTATAAATTAAAAAATTATCCAAGCCCGACTGACGCGAATGACTTGGTGAGATTAAGCGATTTATCACAATATATATCCTTAAATAAAACAGCCGTGTATTCCAAAGATACAGAAGTGTTGATATTATCTCCAGGTCATACAGAATTCACAGTTCGAATTAAAATAAATTTTTATAAAGAAGGGCGTATCGTTTGTATGAGAATAGAACAATGGGGGTATGATATGAATGATTTAGGGTATAATTGGTCATTTAAAATTAACCTTGAAGACCTGGAACAATTAAATCAGTCTCGTAAGGAAGAATATTATCCACTTGGTATCGAGAATGAGTTTTGTGGGGCCACGATTAGTAAACAACAAATAAAAGAATTTAATAAGGGTAAATATAATAATGGTTTTGCCCTTATTTATCTCATGAAAACAGAAAAAACAGGATTATATATAATAAGTAAGGAAATACAAAATGATTTAACTATGGGAAGATGGGGAGGTGTTTCGTGCCATAATATTATTCTAACATATATTTCTAATACATAAATGACAGCAAGAAGGCTTCAAGAAAATTATCATTTCTGTGTCCAAGCATACCTTCAAGAAAAGGGTATTCGGTATTTTAATAAATATGTTCTACAACATAAGAATGAGGTATTTTCAATAAAAGATTGGCATTATGCTGATGTTGATAAACCGACAACTTTAGATTTAATTAGAATGTTAAATAATGAAAAAATTATAAAGTTAAGAAAAGGTAAGGCTCTTTTAGAAATTCAAAAGAAATTTTATTGGTTTCCTGTTGTAAAAAAAAATTATTTTGGATACAGGAATAACAAGAAATCCTGATGAATATATGTATAATATTCTATGGGGTGTAAGCGATTCAAGGATAGTAAGGGATGAGGAAGGAGTTGAAGAAGAGAGGGAAGAGGAGGAAAAGGAGAAGAGGGAGAAGAAAGAGAAGGAGGAAAAAGAGAAGAGAGAGAAGGAGGAGAGGGAGAAGAGAGAGAGGGAGGAAAGAGAGAAGAGAGAGAGGGAGGAGAGAGAGAAGAGAGAGAGGGAGGAGAGGGAGAAGAAAGAGAAGGAGAGGGAGGAGAGGGAGAAGAAAGAGAAGGAGGAAAAAGAGAAGAGAGAGAAGGAGGAGAGGGAGGAAAGAGCGAGACAAAATAAATATCAAAATATGGAAACCAGTGAGATTAAAAAAAGATTAGGGGTATTACAGAAAATAACTCAACCCACCGAGGAGGAAAACAAAGAATTGATAAGTCTATTTACAATACTTTCGACAAGACTATTGACATCGAGAAGACAGGTATTTTAATTCAAGTTTTTCATTTTTATTTTTTTTCTGAAATAAATGGGGGAGAGAGTGAAGGCATTTCTAAGGATTCTTTATGTTTTAAAAATTAAGATTCAAATGTGCATGTTGGAAACTAAAAAGGTTTTTGCACTCTGCAGGAATTTTTCTCATAAATAAATGAGTTATTGTCTCAAATGTAAAAAGAAAACTAATACTAAAAATATTTCATATATTAAAAGTAAAAATAACAGGGTTATACAAAAAGGTATATGTTCGGTGTGTGGTTCAAAAAAAAATCAATTTATCTCCCAACACAAACTAGGAGGAGATATACAAAAGTTTTTATCAGGAAGTAAATTTACAACTACTGGAATACCAGGGGAATTACATCTTCCAGGGTATTCTTTCTGTGGTCCAGGCACAAACTTGGATAAAAGATTAGATGAGGCAGACAATCCTAAATCCTGGAGTAAGCCTATCAATAGAGTTGATGAAGTGTGCATGAGACACGATATTGATTATGGGAATACCACAACGTTGGAAGAAAAGCATGAAGCCGATAGAGAAATGTTGTATAATTTGTCTCTGATACAAAATCCAACCTTGAGAGAAAAAGTTGATCGGTTCATTGTGAAGAAGATGATCAGTGCTAAATTGAAACTTGGACTTGGAAATTCAAAAAACTTGTAAGCTCTAATGATGTCATTAAGATTGAAGAGCAATTAGCTGATGAATTACATAAACCAATATTCACAAAATTTCAGAGAAGGAAAGTTTATTCCAAGGAAGTAGATTATATCTGGTCTGCTGATTTGATTGAACTCAATAATGATAAGGGGTACAAGTATGCTTTAACCGTTATTGATTTGAGGAGTAGATATGTGTGGGTTGTCCCTTTAAAAAACAAAACAGGTAATACTCTTATGTTAGCTTTTCAACAGATATTTAATAAAAGTAAGAGAAAACCTAAAAAATTGTGGACTGATGAGGGTAGAGAGTTTTATAACAAGACATTTATGAATTTTCTAAAAAATAACAGTATTACATTATACAGTACCTTTAATGAAGGGAAGGCAGTTGTTGTTGAACGTTTTAATCGTACCTTAAAAGAGAGACTATATAAAAAATTCACACAACTCGGTTCACAACAATGGTCATCTTTTATTCAGGATATTGTGGATAAGTATAATGACACGATTCACACGGCAACAAATATGAAACCATCAGAAACATTTACAAAATTAAAATATGAAAAAGAGATTAATGTCAGAAAACCTAAGTTCAAAGTTGGTGATATCGTAAGAATATATAGGTGGAAATCTCATTTTGAAAAAGGTTATACGAAAAGATGGACCAACGAGCTTTTTAAAATTGTTGATGTAATAGATACGGTTCCTTGGACTTATAAGATATATGATTTGGAAGGGGAAGAGATTTTAGGTTCATTTTATTCACAGGAATTACAAAAGACAAAGATAAATTGAAATTTTTTGACTCCGCCCCTTTTTGGCTCCACCCACACAAGCCCCCGCCCACACAAGCCCCGCCCACACAAACCCCACACAAACCCCACCACACACCCCCCACAAGCTCCAATAAATTGAAATTTTTCACTCCGCCCCTCTTTGACTCCGCCCACACACGCCCCTCCCACCGAAGCCCCGCCCACACAAACCCCACACAAACCCCACACAAGCTCCACACAACCTCCACACAAAAACTCCACACAAGCTCCACACACACAAACCCCACACAAGCTCCACCCATATTCATCATATTCACATAATTAGTGATTAGTTAATTAGTTCCCCACACACACAACATGTTTATTTAATTAAAAAATTATCCACCCATCCACACAAGCTCCACTCATCCACCCATCCCCCCATCTCTCCACCCATCCATTTATCCACACAAACCTCATCCACATAAGCCTCATCCACATTCACCCCTCCCACACAAGCTCCACCCACATAAACCCCTGCCCATATAAACCCTGCCCACATAAACCCCTCCCACATAAGCCCTGCCTACACAAGCTCCACACAAAAACTCCACACACATAAGCCCCTCCCACACAAGCTCCACCCACATAAACCCCCGCCCACCCAAGCCCCACCCACCCAAGCCCCACCCACACACACACCCCGCCCACACAAGCCCCTCCCACACACACCCCACCCACACAAGCCCCCACCGAAGCCCCGCCCACACAAGCCCCGCCCACACAAGCCCCACCCCCCTCATCCCCCTGTGTGCCCCCACCTTTGACCCACCACCTCCCTCATCCCACCCCCCACCCTTCCCCACACACACACATGGGGAGGGGAGGGATGGGATGAGGGGGTGATGGGTCATTGGGGGAGCGCACCTACCCCCCCCCCCCCCCCCCTTACATCTCTTTTATTCTTTTCTTGTAATTCAGAATCAAGTAATTGTAAACAAAACAAATATAATTTATTAATATTGAAAATATTAAATATTCATTTGCGAGAATGTACAATCTTTCCCAGCAATCTTCTTCAGATGTCTTGTGATTTCGAAACTCAGACACCATATTCTGTTTTGAAACAAAAAGTGGATAATAATTACATGGTAATATGAGTAAGCCTCGTTGACCACTGAATTAACACACCAGGAGGCCGACTCAGCCTGTCATCCTTTCAAGGTCAATAAAATTAATTCCAGTGTACTGACAAAACCGCGTTCAAACTAATGATGCAACCAACATTAGACGACATTCTAAAGAGAGAGTGATATTAATAATAATTCAGAAATATTTACCTCCAGAAAATCATGTGTTGTACAAGATTGCTTCAACAGCTGATGTTGTGCGATAGTGCTGAAAAAAAAAAATAATAAGTCAAGGGTATAGATGAAGAGACAGACAGGGAAAGCAACACACACACACACACACACGCACACACACACACACACACATAGACACACACACACACGTGCCTCACCATTGGTTTAATTCATTCGAGATCAGAGACCAGTCATTATAAATCATTGGCCTCTTCAATAAGAGCAGAGAGAGGTAGGTAGAAAGACAGACAGAGAGAGAGGCACACACACGTGTCTCACCATTGGTTTAATTCCTTCGAGATGAGAGGACGTGATAAGACTTCATGCCACTCATTGTAAATGTCTTTCAATTCTCTTCTAAAATCATTGATCTCTTCAATAAGAGTATTAATTTCATGAACCACGTCGTGATATGTAAACTCAATTTCTTCCAATGCCCTGTCAGGGAAAAAAAATATATATATATATCAGAATTATCATGATTTAATTAATAATCATTTGCTTCATCGTTCAAAGAGAAAAGCATACACAAACTTACCAACTCTGTAGTGGGCTGTTGGCTTCATCGGAAGAAATATCGTCCATGCCTCAGTTGTAAAAATGAAAATCCCGTCTGGCAGAAACTTTGTCTGGCGAACCGCTTATAAAGCAACGATGAGGAGATTGCTTAATCATTGGGTGTGGGCACAGGAAATGACAAGCTTCTCTTAATGATCTCATCTGGCCACCGCCCGAGTTGCAAATCATTTTTGGACATAAACCACGCCATAAAAGTTTTGATTCAAATGTTTTCAGTTCGTGTTCTGAGATAAAATATAAACACGAGACCTTGTCTCACAGAATAGTTCCTATTTTTTCACAGCATGACAGTCCAAAACCACTTCCTCATTCACACAGCACGGCCGTGTCAAAAAAACACTTCCTCATTTTCACGGCATGAACTGAAAACATTTGAAACAAAACTTTTTTCTGGCATGGTTTATGTACAAAAATGATTTGCAACTCGGGCGGTGGCCAGATGAGATCATTAAGAGAAGTTTATCATTTCGTAATGGCACAAAAGGGGTATCTTAAAAAATATAAAGATTCAAATGTTTTGTTTTTCAATATTTTAGATGGGGATTATTGTGCAAAGAAAATTAAACTATTGAAGGAATTTGAGAATGAACAAATGTTTATAGGTTCAATGAGTGAGCTAAACAATATGCATTGGTTATTTGATAAAGAGTGCCCCGAGGCTTAGACGTTTCAGATATTTCTTTCGAATCACCTTTAACAAATCTTTATCTTGTTGTATGGGTTA